>NC_046367.1:15515520-15659440 GCF_011125445.2 Fundulus heteroclitus
CCAGCACCCCACAGTGAACTCTGCCGCTGTGGATGCCAACTCGCATGTTCACGTTCACCCCGGTCACCTCCCGCACCAGCCTGCAGGAAACGGAAGAAACGGTTTCAGGATGACAATCTGCACAATGATTGTGACTAAATTCACCAGCATTACTCGCCATAAATGCTGGAGCCACGCTTCCCTCAGATTCTCTGACTAAACTTATCAAAATCATAAAAAAAAAAAATAATTAAATTATGTTTGGTATTTTTTTGCCAAATTTATTATTGTTTTAATTATATGTATATTTGATATATAATCAAACTTAGTTTCATTTACTGTTTTATCCTTTATCTACCTGTGATGTGATTGTTGTGAAGCACTTTGGTCAGCTGAGGTTGTTGTAAATGTGCTATCTATCTATATCAATCTATGTATCTATGTATCTATGTATCTATCCATCTATCTATCTATCTATCTATCTATCTATATCTATATATAGCCATTCTCAGACTTACGAGATGGCTTCGATCATGTCCAGACCCATCTCCACGCAGCAGTGGGCATGATCCGCTCTGGCCTCTGGCAGCCCAGACACACAGTAGTAGCAGTCTCCCAGGATCTTGATCCGCAGACAGTGGTTCTCCTGTCGCAAAAAACAGGAACAAAAAGGCAAATGTTCATTGAAGATATTCACTGAGAAGCCAACTTTAGCTAAAAGTGGATAAAATAATGGCTATTTAGAACCTTATTACTTTAAATGTTAGTTTGGAATCCGTTGAGCTGCCAGATCAGTCAAAGATTGCCACAAAACCCGGCGTGATGTAATGTGCAAATCAAGACTTGGAACCTTCCTCAACATGCCGGCAGAAAATAAAAGCCTAGCAACCATATCATGATATCATGTAAAAGAAACAGGAAAAAAATACAAACACGGAATATGAGCACATTTTAATGTTATGAGCTCTTACACATCTTAGGCATCAGCCTTTGATCAAATCTGAAGGAGGTTTATTTCTTAGTTTACATTGGATTATAGTCTTTAACTGAACTACCAATTAAACTTGGGGTTCCCCAGGGCAACAATTTTGAGCCCCATTTTAAATTCACTCACATAATACAGTAATTCGAGAAAAGATTTAGGTTCATTATCTTGCTTTTGGCTTCAACAGCCTAAAACCAATGCTTCTAAGGTCAGATGAGGACGTTAGAGCGGAAGTTAATGCTAATGCTTATTAAAAAGAGCCCGAGTCTTTCAGCGTGTTTTATCAAAATCTACAAAACCTAAGGAGAACTAGAAAGGCAACATTGTTAATAATGATGGCCGAACGCGCTTCTGAAATTACAGCACCTGCTGTTGAGCCCAATCACGCCTTCGCAGTCATTCCAGCTAACCTTCTCAGACTTCAAGTATTAGAGCTGCACAGTATCGTGCAAAAATTGTCATCACAGTGCCAGTGCGTGCAATATCAACATGGCAAAGGACTTAATCAAACGCAATATTTGATGCTTGCTGCATTCCAACTCAAGGAGTTTTGCTTTGCACGTCAGTGTTACATTGGACCGATTTGATGCCTTAGATGGCCACACCTGACACAGATCCCAAAGATGCCAAAGGTTGCAGAGAGCGTTGGAAGCATCGCAATTACAGATGTGTGAGAGAGGAGGAAAAGAAATATACAGCAGTAATCACTCAGTGGCGGTTCTAGACCAAATTTACCAGGGTGGGGCCAGTGTTTTCATCATGGACGCATAGTGCAAAAGAAGAAAACATAAAAAGGGGAATATTTGATTATTTCATGCATTAAGTGAGCCACAGAGCCGCTCTGGAACTGCAGGGTGCAGACCCCTGATCTAGCAGATGAAAACTGATTCCATCTAAATACGTCTGAAGCTATAATTTTTTAAATTGTCGTTAATGTAAAAATGTAAACATCAAAGATTTAATTAGTCTAAGGTACCAATCAGTTACAGTTTCTGTGCCATAAGGATTTAATTTAGTATTATGTCTTCAGTACAGGGGCCAGGCTTAGTTACACAGGGGAACTGGCCCCATCTGGCCCACTGTCTTGAGCTGCCCATGGCAGTAATCAACTTCATAGCCCCATCATAAGATTTTCTAATACCAAGCTGCAGTAGTCTGTGTTTTACTTTGGATTATTAGTCTTTTCATCAACAGTACTCGGTAGAAAAGGTGGCCACCTCTCCTCTGAAAGAAACAGCAAAGTCAGAAAAACGACCGACCTGCTGTCCTCTGCCTCGCTCGCTCATTTTGAAAGCTCAAACACAGAGAGTGTACCTAAGCCTAATTAGCTGAATTCTTGGAACATCATACCAGCGACTAGAGCGCACGGGTTTAAGCAAACAGATGGTCCAGTGACAAAAGTAGGACCTAAAGGAAGAATGCACTCCATTAGAACAAAAACCCACAGAAACACAGAAGCAGGAGTCTAAGCATAGATTTGTTGCGGAGACTCAACAACGTGTGGGTCAACATTAAATTAGTCGGTTTCCGTATGTGTGAGTGCGCATCCTTAGGGCTCAGGAGACTACAATGTCTCATGACAGCCACCTGAGTAGCTCTGCAGCACATGGACCTAAACACAAAAGGAGCCACTGTGCAGGGAGCACAGTTAACAAGTGTGTGTGTGTGTGTGTGTGTGTGTGTGTGTGTGTGTGTGTGTGTGTGTGTGTGTGTACAGAGACAGAAGGTGCATCTGGCATGGAGATAAAAGTATTAGATGCAACATTTCTGCTTTACGACACCATTCTGCCTGTTTTGGTTCATAAATATTGATTAGCAGCCGATCATTTCACCTTTCATAAACAAATGGCACAAACCGAGGATCGGATCAACAAACAATGACGATGCTGGATAAGGGAAATGCATCAATATTCATGAGGGGGGCTGTTTTAAAAGGTTGCGGTGCAAACATCACTAGCCGTGCAGCTCCAGCTATGACGGTAAAGATAACAGTTCAGATCTGCTGTTTATGCGCATAACTAAGTTCAAGAAGGCGGTAAACCGGTTTTATAAACGGTGACAAAATATATATTGTATCGAGTATTCAAACTGAAAAAAGAAACATCTGTTTTGTAGAGACACAAATAACAAAAAAAAATCTTGTAAAAGCAGGTTTAAGAATCTGTTTACATCATATAATATGGCTCGTAACTTAAAATAAAACAGCTTATTTCCCAAAGTTGTGAAGGCAATCGTTCCCTGCGTGGAATCAAATGAACCACCAGCCCAGTTCATAGTCTGTTTACATGTTTACAAACATGCTACTGATTCTACAGGTTCTTGATCCAATAAAGAATCGTTTCACTGTCTCTCACCTACTAATGTCTGTTAGCACACTTTTAGCTTCTTGGGAAGTCTCGTTTGGATCAGATTTTCAATGATAATTGTAAAAAAAAAAAAAAAAAGAGGCAGTTTTGGAAGTGTGATCCATTTTCTTTACTTTTTGCTGTGGAAAAAAACTTACATACCAAAAAATAGAAGTCATTCAACCCGCCAAAACCAAGAAACTGTATCCCTTTAAGTTTTTTCAATCTTTATTGGCATAGCAACATACTTTCCAATAAAATTGGTCCACCACATTTGACCCATCCCTAATGGAGCAGGGGGCTGCCATTGTGCTGCGCCCGGGGAGCATTCTGGGGCTAAGGGTCTTGCTCAAGGACCCAGAGTGGCTATGGGAGTCAAACCAGGAACCTTGCTGACTCTCCAAAACTGTCTAATGACCAGGCAACCACTCCCACCATGACTATGGCAAAAACGGTTTTTGGATCTACTGTGATTTACAGACCCCTTTTCTTCAAAAATCACAAAAACTTTTTTTCTTTCATTAAACTATTGCATGTCTAGTCTATTTCTGAAAATGTACAATTTAGAATAAAATTCTTGTGGCAAAAGTTTGGACATTGACATAAAGCTCGAGTGTTGCTTCAGCATCATGCCTCGGGTCATCGCCCTGCTGGAAGGTGAACCACCATCCCAGTCTCAAATCACGGCTCAAGAATATCCCTGTATTCAGCACCATCCATCTTTCACTAGACTCCGTCCAGTTTCCCACCTCCTGCTGTGGAAAAACATCCCCACAGCATGACGCAGCCACCACCATGTGTCACTGTGGGGACGGTGTTATTGGGCCAATTGGAATCAAAATGCTTTGTGCCAGACAAGTGTTTTCCTTGGTGGCCGAAAAGTTCAATTTTAGTTTCATCTGATGATAACATACATTTCTCCATTCATTAAGGGAATTGCCCACGTGCCTTTAGGCAAACTTAAAAAAATTTTTTTTCTTATTTTAACACTAAGTAATGCCTTTTTTCCGAGCCACTCCTCTTTTAAGCCCAGCTCTACGGAGAGTAGGGATTATTGGGGTCATATGGATAGATCCTCCAGTCTCTGCTGTGGAGCTCTGCAACAGCTTCAGGGCTAGTTTTGATCAGCACAATAGTGAAAAGGTCAGCACCTGCATCTTCTCAGACGACAGAGACTTCAAGCTTCACCCCAAGGTGCGAACAGATTTTTACATGTGCCTCTCAGAGCAAATCTAGATGGGAACATAACCATCCTCCCTAACCTGCAGGACATTTGTACAGAAGGTTGCAGGTCGAGGGCCAAGATCATCATCAAAAAGCCCAGCACCCAAGAAGGCCTTTTTCTTCAGAACATTACTAGTATGTTGGCAATTTTGCTTTCTGAGAGCTAAAGCTGAGATTTCTTTGGTTGGAGATGTGTTGATTCAACTGAACTGGGCTACTTTGTGCCTCGTTTTAATGGAGATACGTGGCCTTTTACAGGTTTAACTGGGAGAAATTCAAATAGAATGACATATTTACACAGAAGCATGCAATCTCAAGCATCAATGCAGTCTTTGAAGATGACAGGTGCATGCATGTGGTTACATCCTTACCGCTGCCAACTTGTCAAAGCGGGCGAAAAGTTCATTGAGAGTCATCACTAACTCCTGCGCAGTGCACTGTGACGCCAGACTGGTGAAGCCCTCAATGTCAGCAAACAGGATGCTGCAGAAACACAAAGACAAGAGAGATCGAACCCAACTTTCTCTAGTCCCATCCAATAGTAGGGAGCACTGTATGTTTTTTTTTCCTCTTCTCACTTAAATTTGATGCACACTTGGAAAGGTGGGACCTGGCATCATCAGCCGGTCCGTCCTCATAAGCCAAAAGCTAACTTAATAAACTGGAAGCGCTATTTTCTGAAAATTGTTCTACACAGATTCAACAAAAGGCATACTGGGACAGCAAATCTTAACTAAAGGCTCTAACTAGTTTGTTTATTAAAGTATATTTCAGATTATGGTCAAAAGACAAGTCAAGCATCAAAGGTATAAAATCACTGGTCAGAGCTCCAAAAACAAGATGAATGTGGAAATTAAGTCAATCTTAGTGAGAGCAAATAGTCAGTATGAGGAAATCAGTCAGTCTGCCTGAAAGAAGCAAGATCACACTGCAGAAAGAGAACCAAGAGTAAGTAACATGTTCCTGAAATGAGTGTATTTGCCCTTAATTTGAGGAGGCAAACAAGATTATCTGCCCATGGAAGGAGTATTTTGACCCCTCAAATAAGATGATAAGATATACTGCACTTGAAATAAACGATGGAGATGAGCTGTTCCTATGTTAAGTGCAACAGTTTTATTCCACTGGCAGATCATTTAAACTTGCTGCTCAAATCAGGGACAAATACACTCATTAAAGAAACTTTTAGTTCCTTTTTGTGCAGTACAACATTATTTAGAGTGCTATGATGTGACCTGAGAACTCTGTTCATGTCAAATCTTTCTGAGGAAAATGGTATAACTCTGCTGAGTCTCCATGTCTAACCAACTACAGATTTGGGACCACATTGAGAACTCTGCGACTCGTTGCCCAAAGGGGCGAAAGGCGAGTGTGAACAGTTGTCTGCCTTCACGTGTCGCGGCTGGCAAGCTGCTCATTGTGAACCGCGCCTCGGGCGGCATGACAAGCTGCGACTCTGATGCAGATAAGCAAGTGTTAATGACGGACGAAGAGCGGTTTCACATCACACAGATGTTACAGAGCAAGCCCGACATGAATTCCTATCGTCGTTCTGCCTTCACCGAAGAGCTGTCCATGTGCCGCGGGTCTCTTGGAGTATACCGCGCTGAGGTATACTCCAAGAGAGTATAAAAACATAAAAACCTCAATGGTTTTTATGTTTTTATACTCCAAGAGAGTATAAAAACATAAAAACCTCAATGGTTTTTATGCGATATAGATCAACACAAGGTCGAGCATAGTTGTGAATTAGAAGGAAAATGATGCATGATTATTTTTCTTATTTTTTTTTTTAAACAAATTTAAAGTATAAAATGCAAGACGCATATGTATTTAGACCCTTTTCCCTGATACCACTAATTAAAATACAATGATCCAACAATTTTTTCAGTTGAGCCCTTAGTGTAATGTAATGCCAGTATAAATACGGCTGTTGTATGAAGGCCTCGGGCTGCACAGTGGCGCAGTGGGTAGAACTGCTGCCTTGCAGCAAGAAGGTCCTGAAATCAAGTCTTTCCGCATGGAGTTTGCATGTTCTCCCTGTGCATGTGTGGGCTCTCCCTGGGTACTCCAGCTTCCTCCCACAGTCCAAAAACATGACTGTTAGGTTAATTGGCCTCTCTAAATTCTCCTTAGGTGTGATTGTGTGCAGGAATGGTTGTTTGTCCTCTTTGTTGCCCTGCGATAGACTGGGGACCTGTCCAGGTTGTACCCCGCCTCTCGCCCATTGACAGCTGGAGATAGGCACCAGCACCCCTTGCGACCCCACAAGGGATAGATGGGTTAGAAAATGGATGGATGGATGTGAAGGCCTCAGAAGTTGTTGTTTTTAGGTCAATTAATAGCCAAACAGCATGAAATCAGACGAATGCACCAGACAGGTTTGGGATACAATTGTGAAACATTTCAAACAGGGTTAGGTTAACACTGTACATCGCCCAAAACATGCTATCCCATCACCAAACATGGTGGGGATAGGATACAACATCACACTGTAGCCATACTTGCTCCTCAGCACACATTGGTAAGCTGGTCTGATTGAAAGATAGATCATGGAGCTACTGTAAATACGGCAGAATGATCTTGGAAGGAATCATGGAGACCGCGAGAGGGTTCATCTTCCAGCAGGACAACGAACGTAAGCAAGCTACACACAGTTACAACGTAGTGGGTTGGATCAACACATGTTCATGTGTCAGAATGAGCCAGTCAAACTCCAGATCTAAATCCAGTTCACAATCTGCGGCATGATGTTCACACACTGTCTTCATCTAACCTGGCCGAGTGAAAAATACTGGCTGAAAATATTTGTTTCTAGATGTGCAGATGTGGTAGAGAGAGAGAGAGATTCCTCAAAAGAGGCATTTCTGGAAAACATTTAACTGCAGTAAATGTGGATTCTACAAAGTATTTAGTCAGGAGGGAACTTCATAGCACTGCTTTTCACACTTCATTCACTTCCTTCCATTTAACAATTATGAACTACTAACTTCTGGTCTATGTTATAAAATCCACACACAAAAAAGCTTGAGGTTTGTGGCTGTAATGTGACAAAATGTGTAAAGGTTTAAGAGGTACGAACACTTTTTTCAAGGCACTGTAAATTCTTAAAGTTGATTGAAATATAAATATTTATACATATGTGATTAAAAATGATCACACAGAAAAAAAAAAGTCAAAGTATGTTATATGTTTTAGGATTGAGCAAACTGCATTTTTATTCTAATAATTAAAAAAAATCCTTCACAACAACGATGAAAGTCAAAGGATGAAACCTTGTTGTAAAAACATCAAATGTTGTTTGACGCTGTTTTCAATGTGAAATCCAAACGGTGGATAAGCCGATCCTCAACAACCTAAAGTCTGATAGGCAATGCTTAGTTTTGTGATGAAGCACAAGCTTAAGAAATAAAAAGCCAAGAGTCCTACACAAATCACGCCATTTTTAAAGCAGCTGATAAGTAATTACAACAAGGAGTTGAACTGAAAGACAAAAAAATATATGGATTGAATGCAAACCTTTAATAAAGAAATAGCAAATTTTGTGAAGCCTTTTGTGAAAATATTAGTATTAAAGGTTTAATTATCTTTTGTGGTGAATCACATGCTTTAATGAATACAACTAAGTAAAAACAAAAATACAAAGGAATAAAAGAGAATCATACATTACAACTACTTCTATCTCCAGTGTCATTAAATTAATAATGATTCTTTTTTTTTCTTTTTTTTCCGCTAAGGGCTGTGAGGGACTGGCCGGTACAGAGTGTAACCTGGCTCTGGTCCAGCGTCCAATGGGCTGACCACTGGACCCCTGCTGAAATAAAACAGCAAACGGTTTTCACTGATTGAGACATCCCCCCCTCCCCTTGCATTGGACGCTGGTTCAGCAGCAGGGCTGAGCATCTCAGCAGGCTGAATCATTTCTCTCAGCATTAAGGCCCCCGCTGACAGGTAGAGGCTGTAACAGGCGGGGGAAAGACTGGCAGATTGGCCTCGTGTACACTCACAAGAAAAGCCTGTCCTCAAAAGCTCAGGTTGTTCTGTGCTACGTTGGAGCCCTGCACCACAAAAACGTCACATCCTGCGCTCAGCCTCTCTAGTCTCAATGAGCATTTTTATTCTCTGTTTTGACCCTGGGAGAATCATGTGATGCACTGGAGTCAAAGTCAGGAGGCATGACCATATATTGTGCTTTTTTTGTTTTTTTTTTTTTTATATATATATAACTCCTTCGTGGCTATCCTAATGTTATAAAAATTACTTATAACTAATCTTGGATTTTATAATTTTATAATTTAGATTTAATATAATTAGCTAATCTCAAAAAATCGCTACTGAGAAAAAGTTAAATAACCTAAAGTAGCCCAAATATAAGCCTGATGTACAATTTCCATTGTCTAGAATCTAGATAATGGAACAAATTGGCTAATTTAAGTAACAAAAAAACAATTTCAATTCCTTTTTCTGAAACTGAATACACAAATAATTTATTTGATTGATACAAAATTAGAAAGGATTTGGTTTTAGGTTAGCATCTTGTTTTTAACATTATAATTGAGCCTAAAATTGTATAAAATGCAATCTGAAGCCTTTCAAAGGAATAAAAAAATCCTTTATTGTCCCAGAGTGGAGACATTTTTTAAAACACATTAATAAACGATTTGATTGCATGACCCCGTCCAGCACTTAAAAGATTTCTTCCTTGTAAGCAAGCCAGTTTACCAGAGGCACACAGTAATAGGTGGGGGAGGGGCTGCATTGTTCTGCTGCACTGCAAAAACAAACTTAAAATTGGTAAAATGTTCTTAAAATTAGTGTATTTGTCCGTGATTTGAGCAGGTAAATAAGATGTTCTGCCAATGGAATAAGATTTTTGCACTTAAAATAGGAACAATTCATCTCCATCATCTTATTTCAAGTGCAGGATGTCTGATTATCTTATCTTAGGGGTAAAAATACTCATTCCATTGGGAAATAATCTTATTTACGTGCTCAAATCAAGGACAAATACACTAACTTTAAGAACATTTTACTTATTTTTAGATCCGTTTTTGCAGTGTGTACGCTTGAAGCAGTCAGGGAAAAAAGCTTTTGTGGATTTGAAAGTACAACTTTTTGAAATGTCGGAATATTTTGATACTGCTAGCTGTCTACTATTTGCATTGATCAGAGTCATGAGACTCTGATCAATGCAAATAGTAGACACGAAAAAAAACCTGTTCACACGTACTTTATAGGAATTGTTCAGGGAGCAGATAATTGCAGTTCATACATTTTTGTATGTCTATAGGATTCCGATATGTGGGCTTGTTTTTATTGTTAAAAATATAAAGTCCTTTTTTATGCAAACAAATGTAAAAACATGAGGTGAAACTTTTTTTTTCTCTTAACATGCTAAGCAAATTATGTTTAATACCATTTGCTGTACAAATATTTTTAGATGTTACAAAAATCTTTTGTTCTTTAGGTTTTGAAATAAACTGAGTAAAACTTGTTTTGAAGCTAAGCTTGATTTTAGAAGATGAAGCTCTTTTTGAAAAAGCTTGAAATTGTACTGCCATTTCTTTTTACCTTGATCGTACAATGATGCATTACTCTCCCCCCCCCCCCCCCAAAGACCTAAAACCCAGGAAAAAAAAGGAATATGGAGAAATATGACCAGTTTTTTTTATTTTATTTTTATCTTTTGAGCTTGAGCCACATTGAAAAGTACAGAACGTTAGAAAATTGGAATCACTTCACATGAAAGAAGCGCCCAACACTAACCCAAGGGAGCATTTTGTGTTGGTGAAAATGTCTTGTCCAGGACATCGGTGTGTTTTTCAGCCATTTTCTCTTGGCATCTCACATGTCAGGAGCACCAACATGTCCTAATGAACCCAGGCAGGAAAACACTCCAAACCCACTCAGTTTGGGTCTTAGGCTGGGAAGGGATTAAGTGTCCCAACACCGGGGTACACATTTCACTGAATAATTGATTCGTTTCTGTGAACTGTTGCACTGGAGGTCGAGTAAAACCAGAGACTAAACGGTTATGTCTGAGCTCAGAAACAAAGCCACTTATGGTCAACAAGGCCAGCAGGAGAATGCAGTGATGAGGGTAGGACAGAAAAACAAATATCTGACATATTTTAGAGACAAGGACAGATTATTTTAACTCCCCAAATGTCTCTATTATGTCAGAGTACTATTTCTCAGTTCCTCTATCTGTAATGCAGCTCAACTGGATAAGAAATCGTAATTTGTGAAATCAGATTAGTTTACTTTGTTGCTAAGATCAAAGATTAAGATTTAGAGTAGTTAAAATGCTTTATAAGGGCTCGCCTCTAAACCAGTTGAATCCCCCCCCCCCCCTGGGTCAACACTTTGCAGAACAAACTTTGAATGTAATTACAGATGCAGGTCTTCAATGGCCTCGTGAGACCATCCTGATCTTGCGAGCTTTCAAGGTTTCACTCGCAGATCAGTCTGGCTACTCTCCGTTAAAGAAACTTTGGAGCCGTTCACCAAACGAACGTCCAATCAGCGTTGGCTTTGAGGCGGGTTGAGGTGTGACGCAACGAGAAGCACGACCGTTCAGTCTAAAGAACATGGCGGCTTCAGCCAATGAAACTAGCGTTAGCGTGGCTATGGAGCAAGTTTTATCGGAATTACAGAGTATTTCTCTGCTGAGCTAACGAGCCTTTACCTGCAGCAGCAAGAGTAGCTTGGCTTGTGGTTGTGTTTTCGTCGTCGCTCTGATACGAGCGACGACGAAGCATGTTGACGAGTACGTCATATGCTTCGTTGATCTGATTGGTTTATTTGGCCCGTCTATCATCAACATAGGCCAATCAGCTAACCAGTATTTTCGCCCCTTCCCAAAATTACTTTAACAGAAGGTTTCCAGATGGATATGCGGAGCAAATCCATCTGGCGGAGTCAGGTAAGGTCTTTAAGGGGCATGACTCTAAAGAGACTGAAACGTTTGCCCATTCCTCTGCAGAAAACAGTCAGATTGTTTGGGTAATGGCTGTCAATTTTCAAGCCTTGCTCAAGATTATCAACCGATAAAGGTCTGGACTTTGACTGGGCCGTTCTAACACATGAAAGTGCTTCAAGTGAAACCCTTCTGCTGTAGCTCTGACTGTGTGCTTAAGGTCATTGTCCTGCTGGAAGGCGAACCTCCTCTCCCGTCTCAAGTCTTTCACAGCCCGTAACAGATTTTCTAAAACTTTTTTTTTCTGAGTTTAGTTTCATGCATCATCCTAACAACAGTGGCCAGCTTTAACCAGTTTGTCCCTTGGTCTTCATAATGCAGTTTGTTCACCAATTGGCTGCATGATAAAACATAAACAAGGACTCTACACTTTTGTTTCTTTTTTTTTTTCATTATTCCTGACAATTCCTGAACATAATGCATTCCAAACAGTCCATCTGCACACACTGACAATTGGATAACAATGTATTTGGCATGTGCTGTGCAGCCCTATTATGTTTTCCAACAAACCTCCTCACAGAACAGCTGTATTTATGCCGAGACAGAATTACACACACAGATTCTGTTTAATAATTAGGTGACTACTGAAGGCAGATGGTTGCATTGGGTTTTATTCAGGGATATCAGAGCAATGGGAGCTGAATAAAAAAAGGATTGCCCTTACGTTCTTCCTCTGCAAAATCTATATTCCCAATAAAATGCAATGTAGTTGCGGTTACAAAGTGATGAAATGTGAAATAGTCTTTCCCACTTATTGACTTCCAGGTAATAAGTCAATAAGTGGGAAAGACAACCTTTTTGTATTGCAGTTGAAAATTAAAAACACTTTGAATCTGAGGAAAATCCAGTCATTAATTTAAGGGCATTGATTCAGAGTAAAAACAGTGCATTTTAAGAAATATTTTTTTCTTTAACTAACTGAATGGTTCCACAATCAGTGGCACCCCTTGCAATGCCCATATGATAAATGCAGCCAGTTAATATCTAAACTCATTTCACTTTTTTTAAGTTTATCAGAGTGTTGAAGAACATTTTATTTGTAACTCAAGGGTGTTTCCTTGGGGTATTAATATGTTGTGACAGAATTATTTCTCTTTCACTATTCAAAATGGGAAAGACAAAAGATTGTGCCCATGAAGTAAGACAAACGCTTGCTGTCCTTTAAATTTTGTCCACAAGAAAGCAGCTGCTTGCCTAATGCTGCATTCAGACCGAATGAGATTTGAGCATAAGGGTAATCTGGTTTACATGCAAAGTCTATGATGGATGCGCATCTATGAGCTTTGGGAGGTCTAGTGGCGTCCTGAGTGTCTATAGCTGTACATTTTGAAGCATTCGCTCGCCTGGTGCTGCATGTTTTGAGTTGGAAAATCTGACCTTTTACAGCTGGATGCGAGGCATCAACCAATCAGAGAGACTCCGCTATGTGACGTAGTGGCCCATTTTCCAACAGGGCAGAAGGACCACGACAAGCCGGGAAGTCGATGGAGGACAAATTCATCATTGCTGTTTGTGCCCATCCCATTATCTATGTTGCACTTTTAGCCTCTCTAATAACTTGCTAATACCCTAGCAAAACATAACTACGGCTTGTTTTAAACATAATGCTTGTTCTCGTTTCACTCTGCCATCATTTCTATAGTGCCACGAGTGTTAGTACAGCATTAATAAGGAACAATAACATGGATTTAATGGTGTTTCGTGTAACTTACGGTTAACTCATCAAACCAATATAAACAATGGCCACAGATTGCGCCCTGACACGTCATTTACGGCCGATGGTTCGCTACAGCGCCCTCTAGCTTCCAAAGTTACCGATTTGAGTCTGAATTGTTTCCAAGAGCAATAATTACATTAATAAAAATCAAGTGTCCTAAAGTTTATTGATTTTTATTTAGCAAATCATTCTTTAAAATCTTATTTCCTCAAATAATGTTTTGTCTAACTCAGATTTGCATAGTGAATGGGTTGAACACAAATCAAATGTTCTAAATTAGTTAAGCTAATTTAACCTCATTTCACATTCTTTAAGATGAACTTTGGTTCTTTAACTCAGATCTGCATTGAACCAGGATTCACTGAATCATTCTGATGATGGTTTTCAACTATCTTTATTTGTCCTTTTGTGTGTAAGTAGTTCCTTAGCTACTTTTTATCTTAATTTTGCTTCGTAGTTTTAGTTAAGCTTCTCTAGCCTAGTAGAGAGAATTTGTAAATTGAAATATAGTGTTAATTCAGATAAACAACATTTTATAGGGACGTTCTCTGAATATTAACTTTATTTCTGTTAATACAGTCGTGAACTTGAAGAGAAATTGTCATTCCTTTATTTTATGTGTGCAGAGTTTGCTGTTAAAAGAACGGCAGTTCTCAAATCACCCTTTCCACCATTGTCCCGATATCAGCTGTTTGGGCTGATATTCACCGGACAATACCTAACAGACAGAGTTATTTATTAAACATTAAATAACTTAAAAACATACGTGATAGCACAACATCTATGATCAGTCGAGCTATCAAAAAAGAGCCAGTAGAGGAACCTGCCTGGAGGAGGATTAGCGAGGACGTTGGGATCTGGGCAAAGTTATCAAAACTTTTACCACGGTAAATATTTGAGAAAAAGAAGAAGATAGCTCCTCCCAATGCGTGTCAGACATATCTGTCCACACTTTGCTCAGAGGGTCAACAAGATGCCTCTTTGACACTATAAGCTGTCCATAACTGCGCTTGCAGAAGAGTGATAATGGAGGTAAAAAAAGGTTTAACGCTCACTTCTTGAGAACTGCAGCCATTTATTCAGTGTGTGATTCTGATACTGCAATGAAATATGAATTAACGCTATTTAAACATCTCCACCATGGGTACCAATACTTGTAGAGGGTGCTCTAAATGCCTAACATGCAGGCAGTTTTTTGGTCAATTATCTAAATGCAGACATGGAAGCAGAGTGTTAGGCCCTTCCTCTCACAGCCTGAAATAACGTCAGTGGTGATATGGAGAGAGAATGACAAAGGCTGTCAGGGTCATTAAGTCCCATTTAATTGTTACCTTGGTGATGAATGACTGGTTAGTCTGCAACATTAACTCTGTCAGATCTTCAAGCGACAGCCACGGCGAGGGAGACTGCGAGCTGAGAGGCCACACGGAGAGCCCACGAGAAAAGCGTCGGCTTTGTTGTTCACACGCACTGGTAAGATGCATCTCATTCAGAAACCCCCAGGAGATCATTGAAGAATTCAACTAACATAGTGTTTTTTTTTCTTATTAAAAAAAACAAAAACATTAAATCAAAGCCTTTTTCTGTTCAGCCACATTCACTGTGTTACCATAGAAAAGTTCCAACATTAAATTTTTATTGTTTCTTTTTCCTGAATCCGATTTGACACATTTCACATTTCAGACAGATTCAAAGAACAGTGTGTAAAGAGACAGTTTTATTTCTTTAAGGATAAAAATAAACACATAAGATGGGAAGGTAATGGCTGACTGTAGTCATCATTTGTAACAAAAGCAGTACCCCCCACAATTCTGACTGCACAAAAGTAATGAAAATCTGATCGAATGTTCATCCGCAGAACTTGGTACTAACTACTCAAATTTATTCTAGAGTTTTTGTAATATGTCATTTCCTGTTGAGTCTTTTTGCTCTCTGGGGAGTGGGTCGCGAGGTGTTTCCAAGAGGGATACAGATCGTCCCCTCCAGCATGTCCTGTCCCAGCTTTAAAGCGAAGCGCCCAGGAGGCATCATAATCAGATGCCCGAACCAACACAACGAAGTAAGCTGGTTTTAGCCCGTCTGGTTGTTTAGGTCATGACCCATATTTCATGAAATCTGGTAAGGGACCATAGAAGGACCAATAAATACAGAGTTTTGTTTTTCAGCTTCTCCTCTCACTTCAACAGAGCTAAGCAACACCCGCACTACTGCAGATTATCCTCAAATCTCTATCCATCTACTCCACAATCCTGCATCACTGGGTACCAAGGAAGCAAAATACTTGAACTCCTCTGCTTTAAGCGAAACTCACCCCCTGAAGCAGAGGGAGCTATTCTCCTTCTTCCATTTGAGAACCATGGGCTAGACTCCAGTCTTCTTTCTCTCTACATCTTTGTATTCTTTTTATTTTAGGACGACAGACTAAAAATCTCTCCTCTCAAATGTTAATCATGCTTTTAGGTAATCTGCTACAAGGTGTCGGTGTGGTGTCCTCTTATGGAAACCAGTGTGCAGCAACGATTGCAAGCCGAACTGCAGGTTTGTCCGCTCTGGAACCACGTCTGTCTGTCGCTGCAGGTCCATGTCTTGTTCACGCTTCCACCAGAACATGGAGAACAAAGGCACTGAAGGTCACTCCCTCTAATTTATGTAATGCGGGCTGGAGAGCTGCTGGCCTACATACCAGAAACAGCAGCTTCCGTCACAATGTTCTGCTGGAGAATATCACTCGTGCATTTAAAGGGCAACCCAGAAGCATCAACAACACCCTCCCCCCCAAATAAAAAAGAAAAACGCCCTCTCTCACAACTATCTTGCGTAATCCAAAATTAAAACGCATTTTGGCCTCATTTGTCGAGCCGCAGAAGGTTACTAGGGAATACACACAAGAAGGACGCCCCAGTCTTTAAAACCAGGAGGTAAAAACCACCTGCGTGATTGATGGCTTGAGTTTGATGATAAACTGGTGAAATTACCAATGAAACTTGCATCTTTTTTATGCCATGACATTGAATGAACAATGTCAGATTACTTAGGTAGTATATTTGTGCCTTCCTGACCTCAAATGGATTCACACAATTTTAAATAAAATGTAATCAAAGCAAGAGTAAGAACACTGGAAAAATCTGAAATATTTCCTCCTGCTACTCCATGAAGATTTTTCCCACCACTGGTGCCAAAGTTCAAGTAATTATTCTAATGCTGTGGAATCGGGGGGATGTGTTTATTTTGTTCCTTTAAAGGGATCTAATTACAAGCTGTATCTTTAATTTCTTGTTTGAATTTGCTTCCTTTCTAAAAAGGACAATAAACTAAAATCCATCGGCTTTCTTCTTCTTAATATCCTAAAAATCGTCACCGATGCCATGACTTGCCACATTATAATTACTCATTTATGGTTGCAGAGCATAAGATATCGTATTTTTGTTGTTCTAAGTAGCCAAAAATTTTACTGTTAAGGAATTGTGAGAAAATCTCTGGTCATGAGCTTAATTTGGTGGTTATCTGGTCTGCCATCATCTCCTTACTTTTTCTTTAACATTGAAGGTACTCCCTTACTGCTTCAGTTCTTGTTTTTTGTGTTTTTGACCTCTCCACTGCCACTACATGCATGCTCAGTATGAGAGGTTAACGACACAATGCAAGGGGCAGTCCACTCTCCCCACATGCTCATCCAGGAGGAGTAAAGGCATCTTGTCTGCATGTTATGTGGCATTATGTGCATTCTGAGCCGATGTCTGCCTCATTAAAAATTTAATTATGGTGACACATAATGACAATAAAGTATCTTGATCTTGATTCAAATAAACTTAATTAAATTGAAGAGTGTGACTGAAACGTATGACAGTTCCTACCTCAATTTCCCTTTTCCTCAACCGCCTCTCTTCAGCATATATCTCTAATGACAAGCACATTAACGTCCATAACCATTTATTGTTAGACTCGTGACGTTTCTGACTAAATTTTACCTCTGCAACAAGGCCAAGCCATCCAGTTTCTTTCATCATATGATGTAAAACTTCATGATTTTGAGCTTGGACAGTTTGACACATTCAAGTCCTGTACAATATTTGAAATGACAGTGTGTGTCGGGCTCAAGATATTTGGATAAATATGCTTTTACTAGTTGGTTTTGTTGTCACATGGATTTTTGAACAGGATCTAACGACCCCATACTTGTTGATTTGTGTCCCCCAGTAATGTCCTGACCAATTTCTTTGAGATTATGAAGTATTATTGAGTGGAATTCAAGAACTTGGAGAACCTCTCGACAAGATGAGCTTCAGCAAAAAGACAGCGAAGCTTGTAGTACTAGAGGAACCTGGCTAACCTTTGGAGAAGGCCATCCTTTCAGAAACCATTTCTACCAAATCAGCTAGTCACAACTGGCATTGACCGTGGGCAGTTTTCTAATAACATATCATTTCTGGACCAAAAAGATTTGTAAAAAAAAAAAAAAAAGAATCCGGTTTGTTGTTATAATAATAAATTCAATCTAATCAAGAATCAAGAAGCTTTTTTTTGTCATTATGTGCTACCATAATAAAAGTTTTATAAGGCAAACAACAGCTCAGAATGCATATAAATACACATGACATACACATAAATAATAAATTATGGCTGGGATTTTCCCACTGTTGGTTCCATGACTGCATTAATGAATATTTATTTATTTCATAATATGACCAAATATATATATATATATTTTTCTTTTCAGTGTTACAGGGGACTGAAGCAGCCCTATTTGATACTTAGCAAAACAATTAATTTTAAATACCTTTTACTGACACTGACCTCGTGGGAATGAATACACCAAAACGTCATGCTTAAAATTCTACGCGCGTATCACCCATTCCTTTTTGGCAGTCTGAAATGTTCAATAAGCTATTTGTTAAATGAAGCTGACATTTGACGTGAATTTAACCTGCACACATGCTTGTTTACCTGCACATCCAGATGATTCATTCACCGGGGTATCAAATGAGTTAAGTAACAGTGACCCACTCTGAATGGGTAAAATCGTGTAGCCTCAACCATCAGAGGTAATTTGTGCCTTTGTGATGGATCAAAAGGATGTAATTACATGCCTTCCACGGTTCATTAACCGATTTGCCACCTCTGTTGTGCAGAGCTCTGAATTCCCAGATTAAAAGCTGCGGACCGACGTATGCGTAATGCATCTGTACAGCAGCAGCAAGCTTTGAACCCCCGAAACGGCACCCTCCTCGCGTCTCTGCCTCCCTCTGTTTACCCTCCCGCTCTTCAGTCGTGGCAGTGGGAGCCGTCACTCCTCTTCCTGTTGTTTCGCTGCCTCTCAGCAGAGCCCCAATTACCGAAAGCTGCAGACTGATTCCCGACAAGTCCAGTCGCACCTCGTTACTGTAGCGCGCACTCATGACCGCGGACAGAACTCGGCCCAGATCAGTTGATGCTGCTAATGTGCTTCATGCTCTCAGCGAGTTGCACAACATCTATTATTCCGCTGCCTTTGGGTCCAAGTTTTGCTTGCTTTGTTGATTTGTGTGTCACACCTTTGGTTTTGATTTAATCCACCGCTGTCATGAGTGCTAACCTGCTTCAATAAATCAGGACATTCTTAAAGTTTTTTCTCTGACTGAAAACAAATAAAAATAATATTTTAGAATATCCAGATACAGTGGCGTAAAAAAGTATTCCCACCTCTTGGACGTTCATCTCATTTCTTTGTATCACGGCCACGACCTTTGTTGTATTTTATCGGAATTGGATGCAGCAGATCATTGTCAGGTAGTGCATAATTGAAAAGTGAAAGAAAAATTACGTTTTTCTTTTCACATCTAAATAATAAAAAAAAAATTAATATGCATTCACATTCAGCCCACTTTTCAACTTTCACTCCAATTACAGCTTCAAGTCTTTTTGGGGTATGTGTCTTTTTTCTGGAAATCTAGAGTGCCCTTGTTTTTGCAGAAACATCTCAAACGCAATCAGATTGGATGAGTCCACAAACAAAAAATCATAAAGTCTTGATACAAACCCACTTATACACAGAAATCTTTGTCTTTTAGATAAATAAGGAAGACGATTTTTCCCAGAAAGAATCACAATAAAGTAATCAAAAGATCTTTGTGCTAAAGAGAACCAGTACGTGACTCAATGCTCTAACCAGTAAGGTTTTACAGGGACACATCAAAGCCATAAAAAGGCTCCTATTATTTAGCAACGTATTTGCTCAGCCACCTGACTAACAGCTAGAGGCAACAGAGCTCCAACTGCATTTTCAGGTCCAGGCTTCTGTTGCTTAGGTCTCATTTCAGACACTTGGATGGAGTTTGTACAGAAACAAGTGAATTTCCTCGAAACTTAAGGACTCCATAGTGTATCTGTATGTAGATCTATGTTAACAACATAAATAGAAGCACATACCCTGACCAACAGTACCTTTTTACACCACTAGGTGGTGCTAAACCTAGCGCTTATTCAAGTTCTCTCCGGGTACTCCGGCTTCCTCCTACAGTCCAAAAACATGACTGTTATGTTAATTGGCCTCTATAAATTCTCCTTAGGTGTGAGTGTGTGCGTGAATGGTTGTTTGTCCTGTTTGTCTCTCTGTTGCCCTGCGATAGACTGGCGACCTTCTGTCTCGCCCATTGACAGCTGGAGATAGGCATTTCTTTTTAATTCTGAACAAAGTCCAATGAACATGTGAAATTTGAAATTTAACAGTAACCTTGCCTGCAAGATTAATTCTTGTGTGTTTGTGTGTTCACAAACACACAAGAATCCATCTTGCACCGATTTGGCTTCAACCATTTGTGTCCGAACCAAAAACGGTTCGGCCCAATCACATTGCAGTATTATAGTCTAAGGCGGGACATACTGATGCGACAAAAGCGAGAGTGGCTAAACTCATAGCCGAACCAACATAAACAAGTCAGCGCAGAAGGACGGACGCGTAGCTGCTGCTATCACACCTGTTTTGTAAGAATTTCTTCTTTGAAAGAAAAGCAAGAAGTGCCTGGACTAGCTTACCTTCTTGTGTTTTCTCATGATGTCTGCTGCTTACGTTTTTAATTTGATACCGTGATTGGCTAAAATCAGCATTTGGTAGGCGGGCACTAGGGGTCGCTTCGCCCAATCAGCTCGGAGAGTTCTGCTGAATGTCCCTCCTTTCCCCAAATGGATTTGATAAGAGCAGTCCCAGGTTGATAATGGGAACGGAGAGTGCTACACGTTATCAATCTGGTTGGCCAGGTTAATTTAATAGACCCTTTTGATAGAAAATGATGTGTGTAGGCTGCAGTGAAGGTGGGAACGTACACACAAAAACAATGCTTTTTTTTCAAATTTCGGATTTTGTACTTTTATCTTTCAATCTAATGGGGAAAAAATTGTTTTGGAGGTGTAAATGACACATTATATCCAGGTAGTACACACACAAACTAAAATTTAGTAATGAGGTGATTTCTGAAAGCAACTGCTGCCCAGTGTTTTATTATGGTGTGAGAAGCATAAATTCAAAGCAATGCATTTTTTTTCCCTACAATTCATAGTTCTGTACTATTCTATGGGTGTATCCCAACTAATGCACTGCAGTTTGTTTCAATGTCCAGGGGTAGTAAAATTTTTCAAAAGCTTTTTAGATGTTAATTTAACTCTACGGACTGAATTAATCAAAAAATACAAGGGGAGTCTCTAAATATCTGACATGTCTAAGTTTCATGACAATATGATTACACTCCACAGGGATACTGAGGAAAGAGATAGGTGAAAAGTATTCTTGGGAAAATACCACAGAGCATGTTGACATGGCAACGTCTGTGCTTCTCCAGCCTCTTCTGCAACAGTCTGTGGGTGGACGCAACTATTCTGGATTAACATGGATTAAACCGTTCTTCTTTTAAACTGTGCTTTATTGCAACATGATTTTTCAATTAGGAGCACATAACTATTTTCTCTGTGTGACAAACACGCGATCTAAATGAGCGACGTCTGATATAAATCGGGTAATTTTAAATGACAGTTGCAGGACAGGCATAAAACTTGACTGAACTGTGGAAGAACCTTCAATTATTGAGCAACCTGGTGCTCCAGACACAGCTGAACAGTAGAGAACTACATCCATCCTAAAGTCAAGTTAGCTATGGTTTAATTGTAGTTAAAGATGAATATGTAACCCACTGAGAGAGAGTCAAACCAGATGTAATGATGACTGGCAGAACTGAAACAGAAAAGAAAAACTGTAGAAATTGCACAGAACTACATTTTTCACCGCGGAAATTGACACAGGTAGACCAGTGGAGCAAATAAATATTACTGTTGGCTGCGGTCCCTTCTTTGTTATGGTACACATAGCAATACACACAACGTCATTTTAACACTGGGCTTAAGTCTGGCAGACGTTACCCACAACCCATTCAGGAAAGTTTGCCCTCGATGTGCCACCCTTCAAGCTTGAACTGCAAAATAGTATTAATTTACAAAACATTTTACTGTCTTCTGAGGCTTTACAAATTCCAATTGCTTTGACACTTGATTTTCTTAACATTTTGTCTACCTGATGACGTGGACATTCAGTGTACACTGTTTGTAAATGTTTTATCTTTTTGAAGCTCCAAAAGAGGCTTTTAAATTGCTTTATCCATACTAGCTTTCATCCGCCTTCCCCCGTAGTTCCTCTGATCTCACCTGACGTTGTCGTGCTTTTGGATGTAGATCTTATGAAACATCATGTCCTCTTGCTTGGCATTTATGTCAGCTTTCATCTCCATGGCAACGTGACGAGGAAGTACTGAGAGCAGGAGACGCTCCTGCAGGAAAGAGACGAGAGGTAAGTTTGATCTGGAAGTTAATGGGACTGTTTGTCAGAGACGAGGAAGTATGCCATCTCTGTGGCGATTATTAAGATCAACAATAAGTCATATTTCAAACAATTAGAAAGTCCAGATCCTGCAAGCCATTTCAATGGCACTGTTTAAAAGCTACAGACAGATAATAACTTGGTAATATATGGAGGATATCATATTGAATTTTAGGTTTTGTATTTATGCTGTTCATCATTGCATTCTTTTATAAATCCTTTTATATGACTCTCAACAAGCAGAAATTAATCAGATTCTGTAAAACCTCGAGTTAGGTATATGAGACATACATACTTGGTATGCTTAGGACTCATTCGGGTGTCACCTAGGATGCTTCCCAGTCCTGTATAGTGGGTGTGTATATGGATGAAGAGCTTTAAATGTACAGTGCTCCCATGTCACAACAGAGTAGGTTACATTTTGCAGTGACACCACAGTCAAGTTTATATTTTCCCCATACTTCATGGTTGCCTAGTCATCTGGGAATAAAGGTCTATAGGCAGCCTGAGTGCTCCGATTAGTCAAATAATTATTTGTTGAATTTATTTATTTATTTTTAAAATGGGTTGCACTGCTATTTCATCTGAGCAACTTCAAGCATTTTCATGCAGAGGTCAGTGAATCTTCTGCAGCTCAGACAGAGCGTGCATGTCTGCATCCATAATATGAGATTTATGTCATATTACCCTAGTTAATGCTGTAGCAGTGGTACATGCATGCAGTGTATGTTGACCTTTGAAGTTGTATAGCCAGCACCACAGAATTTTGTCGGGGCATCACTAAAACATCCTGCCCAGGTTAGGGGACACAATGCATACGCCAAGGTATCAGATGTGCAAGACAAGTGATGCTGGAGGGTTATTTACTAGAGCCTCTTTGTATTAGGGCTGTACAATGTATTGTAAATATATTGTCATCACAATATCAGTGTGTGCAATATTCATATGGACTGGTTGGAGTGCAATAATTGTTAGATAAGCATTATGAACTTGCATTTTTCATGCGAATGTAATATTTAGCCAGTTGGAGAGAGTCTCACGCTTCTCTCCAATGACTCATTATGTTTTTCATTCAATTAATTCAATAACAAGGTAATCATAAAAGGTCAAAATCATCTAAAATGTATGCTGAAATTCCAGTTGGGGGCTCTCTTAAGTCATACTTGGTGTTTTACGTTTTGAGAAATAAGATTATATGACTGGCTTATATACTGGCTGTTAATGAGGGGAGACTCAAAGTTAGTGTTTTACAGTATTTTGTGAAACAAGATCTTTTTTAAAAGCAAACTGTATTTTCTACTGAAGCATGTCAGCTTTTAATTCAGGCTACAGGACATGGGCCGCTGCTGCCCATTCTATTCCTTCACCGTTTAGTATTTTTGCAGTTTTAATTATTTCCGACTTTTCTTTAGGTATAGAAAGGAGCCGTCTGTTAGACAACATAGATTTGGATCTAGGTTTAGGATATTTTGTCTCGTAGGAGCAAAGTGATCCTAAGCTGACTCCGACACATGCCAGAAGGGCTGAACTGATTACAGCCAAATTGCTCTGTTTGATCCTGTTTCCCTTTTTAGCATGTCTATCAGACAAAATGCTGAATTTGAACATTTTAGCATCCTTTAGAAATCTCAGAGTTAAGGTAAACCATTCTTTGCTCTAGGGGTAGTGTGTGAATTAAATTTAATTCAATTAATTTTGAATAAAGTTTTATTTATATAGCGCCAATTCACAACATATGTCATCTCAAGGCATTTTACAAAGCAACATTCAATCAAATCATACAGATTGTTCAAAAAGTCTCCTTGCAAAGGAAACCCAGCAAATTGCACTCAGTCTTGACAAGCAGCACTCCTGCTGAAAGAGCGTAGAGCCACAGTGGACAGTCGTCTGCATTGTTGATGGCTTTGCAGCAATCCCTCATACTGAGCATACATGAAGCAGCAGTGGAGAGGAAAACTCCCTTTTAACAGGGAGGAAAACCTCCAGCAGAAATAAATATGCTGCTCTGACTCTGAAGGGTCTTTTTATACAACAGTAGATTGTTTTTCCAGATTAGCTAGGATTCCTCCAGATGTGTAGAGTGCCATTCTCTCTCCAATTTTCTAACGTTTTGCTTCAAAGAATGCTGCTTTAAATCCAACCAGGGAGCCAACTTCCTATGAATAATCACATTGTTTTTCAAGGGGGCTACGTTGCCTAACGCAAAAAGGAAGTGACACCATCAACAAAAGTGTCAATTTATGAATGGGAAGAAATAACATTGCTGCCATCTGCTGGGCATTTCTGTGATACTGAGAAGATTAAAAGGGGGCAGACTCTTTAAAGTTTGATAGAGCATTATGCCATAATGAAACTTTCTTTTGGGAGTGGAGAACTCAGTTAAATTCAACTCAAAGGTTATTTAAAATAGCCAGATAGGACAAAGTTGTGAGGAAATACTGTTAATTCTTCGCAATCAATGCAATATATCAACACAAGGTCCAAAGTATGAAGGCAAGAGAGCGTTGATTTAGTCATTACTTATATAAGAGGCTAAACAAACATCTCCTTCAAATCCCTTTATCTTATGTTCCAGGTGTACCCTTTGGTCTCATCCTAGTGAAGAATCTCACTAGGAAATCTCTCCAAAGGGAGGCTACCCAGGAGGCATCATGATGTCCAATCCTTCTCAGCTGAGTCCTTTTAATATAGTAAATGGTAAATGTCTTGTACTTGTCTAGCAAGTCCTATGACCCCAAAGTGCTTCACACTACAGTCATTCACCTATTCACGCACATCATGATATCAATATGTGCAATACACTGAACTGTGGCTACAAACATAGCTCACCACCATACAACACTAATACCGTCAGGATGGTGAGCTATGTTTGTAGCCTGCAATACATCAGCGGCATCAGGCCCTCCGACCACCGGCAGCAGCCAATTTGGGTGAATTGTCTTGCCCAAGGACACAGCAACTGAGACATGCATGGGAACCGGCCCCTGCCAGTCACAGGATGAACTCCCTAACTCTTGCACCACCGTCGCCCCAATATGGAGGAGAACCAACTCTGTACCAAGCTCCCATCAAACCATGGCTTCTGACCTCACCTTATTTATTTATGTACAAGTTTAAGTCCAGCAAACCGTATAGCTTAGCTTTATATATATACAAGTACATTTCAGCTCTTTGGATTAAGGATCTTGTTCTTTCTGATACGTCCATGATCACAGGTGTAAGCAGGAATGTAGACAGCAAATTTAAAACCACTGCATTACTGGAGACAAGGAATTAATGCCATTTTATTCAATATTTTTTGGGAAAGAAATATTTAATATTCATTTTAGAAAATAATGCAGCTCTTTTGAAATTCTGTACCAATTGCATTTAAAGATAAGTGGAGGGAGCCTTATATAACTACAGCCATGTCTCCTGACAGGATATTGGGTCATTATTGGGCCATTGCAACATGTATTTTACTCGGAGTTGGAGCTTATGATTCTGGAGCGGATGGGGTGTTGAGCATGTCACAATTGTAGTCTTACATGAAGCTGTACACACTCCCCAGTGGCCCCTTCAAAGCCTACCTGCTGCTGGTTTTCCCTCTGGGAGTGAAGGCGTGCCTGGATGCACTCCCTGGTCTCCTGGAAGGCTTGCCTCTGAGAGCCCTCAGCTGGGTAGTGGGTACACACTCCAACAATGTTTGAGCAGGAGAAGATGAGGACGTTGGACACTATCTGTGGAAACAGGTACAAAAGTTCATTGATTTCTATAAGTCGAAACCTGCCAGATAAATCCATTGCTTTTCATCATCAGTTTCCTAACCTTAGCCAGAACTGTTGAAAAGAATGTTAACTAGCAAACTGCTCATAAAAACTAACCTATACCATGCACATGCATCTCAAATCAAATTTATTTCAGTAAATAAATTCAAAAAGGGAAACCCCTACTATAGAGATTCATCAGAAACAAATATTGGAATCTGCTGAAATAAAAGCCAAATACCAATCACCACAAACCCACATCTGCTCTGAAAAAGCCATATATCTGTGTAGGAGGTCCTAAATATTCATAACTTGTCACAATGTCATTCAAAAGTTTATTTTTATTATAAATTATGTAACACTAACAGTTAAATATTTTGACAGTCGAAAAATGCAACATTTTATGGTATTTTAATTAGGTTATCAACATTATACCTTTGCAGCTCAAATATATTTAAAGTAAATCTGGATATTAAATAGGTTAGTTCCACCCCTGAACCATTTTCTGTGGATTCAGCATGTGATTTCTGCTCTCCATGTTTATGCCATTTTTATTCAGCTGCTCTGTAGCAAAGTCTCAGCGATATGAAGCACAGATACTTATTGTACCTGCGGGTGTTGCTGGTTGTTCTCCGACATGATCGCTGTAAAGTCATTCATGTGCTGCTGTTATTTTCTGTAAAGCTCATAATGAACAAGAGGTATGTGATAGGGAAACAAAAAGGTTGTGGCGCGTGGTAGCTGTTAAGAAAACTGATAAATACGAGAGAATGTAGTCAAACTTCAAATAAATAAATGCTGCAAGTTACACTAAAAATGGGTTGTTGGAGCTTCTCAATTGAGAAGCTCAGTGATATTAGTAGTATCATATCATATTATTCATATAGTATTCATATCGCTTGAATTTCTCTATATTTGGTCAAACACAAACTTCAGAGGTTACTGTGAAGTGAAAGAAAAATAAGTTCCTGGGTTTTCACAGATAAAATCTGAAATATATATTTTTTATCCAGTCCCCTTATGCTGATTCTCTTAAATAAAATCAAGTCCAACCAATAGTGAGCAGAAGACACCTAATTAGTAAATGCAGTCCATCTATGTGCATTTTATTCTCAGCATTAACAGCACCGCCTTGTCATAGAACAATATAACAATCTTTGAATGACTCACAAAGTGTGGTTAAATGCAATATGTGAAAATGGGAAGAGTATGGCTATAACACTATCAAGAAACAAACACTATGGCAAAATACACTTGCGTGACAGTGCTCTGGACTTTTTGGTCAAGTAGCAAAATGCTATGTGTGGGGGTTAAACACTGCATATCCCTCTGATCACACCTGCATTCCTACTGAGACACAGCCACCCACCTAAACTGGTAGTTTTGGAGGAGCCGCAGAGCTCTACAGCTCAGGTGGGAGAATCTGTGGACAGGACAACTAATGTTCATGCACTTTGCATATCTGGTTAGTGTGAAAGAGAAATTTGCCACGAGGCTAGATGGGCAACAGACAACGATTTTTTTTTGGCCCCACCTGCAATGAATGAACCCTATGTGTGGCAAATGACACTAAACATCACTCTGACCACAGGGAAACACAATGCCGGAAGCATTATGCTGTGGGGACGCTTTTCTTAAGCCAGGACAGTGAAAAGCGTCTGAGTTGATGGGAAGATGGTTAGAGCCAAATATCGGACCATTTTGAGAGAAAACCTGTTAGAAGCTGCAAAAGACTTCCACTACAGTGGAATGGTTTGGATCAAAGTGTGTTTATACGTTAAAATAGCTTAGACCTAAATCCTACTGAGAATCTGTAGCATAACATAACATTAATGCTGGTGTTTGCAGATGCTTCCCATCCAACCTGAAACAGCTGGAGCTATTAGGCAAATAAAAATGACCAAACATTAAAGTCTCTTTAAGATAATAAATATCTTTATTGTCCAACAGTAGGGAAATCCGGGCGTGACATTGCACACTAAATCAGTAATGAAAAAACAAGGCAATCTAAAGTTAGTTTTAAGGTGAGAGAGAATGAACTTGTCAGATATAGGCAAAATTAATTAAAATAAAAAAAAATTGGGTTAGAATTGCATAATTATTGAATATGACATTCAGAAAAAAATGAACATATTCAAGTTAGATAGAGGAAATACAGCAGTCTATGTGTAGCTGGTAGAGGAATACTTTCTGTTGAGATTGGAGCAAAATGCAGATCAACAACACATTGAAAAACGCACAACTCACTTTTTAGATTTTCATTTTCTTTCTACTTCAGAATTAAGCAGTACTTTGTGTTCGTGCATTATGTAAAATCCAAACAAAAACCCACTGATCTTTGTGGTTGTACTAGAACAAAACTGGACATGCTTCTGTGGTTTTAATTCTTTTGCGTGCCATGATGTACGAATCTTACCAGAAGGTTGTTTTTGAAACTAAGCAACTTAGAGTGTGTAAAACTCCACAAAGGCTACAAATATCTAAATGTTCAGTTTGCGGTGTACCTGTTACAGAACTATTGTTCTCTAGTGCGGTGCTTTTCAGCAAAATTACAACGAAATGGAACAGGCCGTTTATTTATGCTCAAAATATGCCGAACAAAGATAGAAAAACCTTGACAAAGGCAGTGAGAGAGATACAAAGTGTTTGAAGCATGTTTTCCCGAGCTGCAGCTGTTTTCCCTCTTACTGAGAGTAAAGCGCTCTTTGTTTCCGCCACCGTTGTGCCTCCCTCTCGGCAAAGGGAACAGGGCGTCTCAACCTTCCCCAGGGTTTAGACGCAGCGTCTGTCCGAATATCTTTATCCAAGACAGTGCCTGTCTCATTAGGAGACTCTGCAGAGCCAGCTCACATGTTACCAGCTTGGAACGGTTATGTGTGAATGCATGTGATGGGACAAAAGCGGTGGCTGTGCTCAAAAGTGAAACCTGCGCCGTTACAAAACAAACCGACTTTTTGACTTTATCTCCATTACAAAAATGAGCAAAATCTCTGCATTGACTTGCATTATACCATACTATATACACCTCCTTAAATGCCGTAAAATATAAATTTTTGTACGAAGCTTAAAAGGTAATGGATGAACCCTTTGTTCCATAAATATATCGTTTTAAAGCTGATCAGCAAAACCCGAGCTTCATCCCTATTAGGCCCAGACATCTAAATCATTATTTAATACTGGACTGAATGAAGAACTAAAGTTAGAATACAAATGACTGTTTTAATCACTTTAACTCTTTACCATGTGGGAGAAAACAAACTTCAGGGATTCATAACAGATATTTACTCTACCAAGTATATGACGGCATGTTTGCATGAGGGTACACAATACAAACCTTGACTAAAAGACTAAGACTTTATTGTCATTTAACTGCACATTTGAGTGAAATTTAATTCAAGGCTCCAAGTAGAAACAGAAGACAAAAGGGAAAACATTATCAATATAAGTATTTGTCATTTGTCAGGAATCTAACGGCAAACCAATGTCACGATCAGTGTCCAAAATTAATTTCCTGATTCTTCTGCCAACTTGGCCTATAAGAATCAACTGGCCAAGCATATTTTTTACTGGTCAAAATATTAATTCTGACTGACTCCTGCTAAATATCTCCAAATAATCCCACTATGTAAATTAGCCTGAGCTAAACGCTAGTTGTTAGCAAAAGGACATGACGTAGTTGCTGTCGTTCTCGCGTCACATGTGCGAGTGTTTGTATCTGTACGTATTTGTTGTCATATGAGCTGAAAGCAGAGGAACATAAAGAAGCATGTACCAAATGAGCACAGCTTCATTTTACTCGCCATGTGACAGCTAGCCCTCTGAAATGTACTCGCCAAATGGAAAATCTACTCGCATTTGGTGTCTGGCGAGCGTTCATTTTGGACCCTGGTCATGGTGTGCTGGTATTGACCCAAAGTTTTAAAAGGAAAAAGTAAAACAAGTTATAATTAGCTTTATTTTAAACAGAAAAACAATAAATAATTTTGCACCAATAATAACACTATAAGTTGAATTAATGTTCTGCGTAACATCTGTAGTCATTTTGATTTTGATGTGTATAGCATGAGACAAAATATTGAATAAGCAGACATTAAATTCAGCAAGTTTTTAAGAGTACTGGCCAAGTGGTTGAGCACTTGCATCCTGGGAAGGCTGCAAATTCCCAGGTTCAAATCCCACAGACTGCCATTCTGGGTCCCTGAATGGGACCCTTAGACCCAGAATGCTCCCTGGGTGCCACAGTGGCTGCCCACTGCTCGCTACGGGATGGGTTAAACGTAGAGGATGAATTTCATTGGAATGTATGTTGCAATGACAATCAAGATAATCATGATTATTACATTTTATTGTAGCATTTTCCCTGTTTTTAGAGAAAAACAACTGTAGCAAACTGATACTGTTAGTCCCTCCTGGCACTCCCTTGCCAAACATAATTAACAAAGACTGCTGCCTTAACAGAAGCGATGGCTGGCTATTTGAGTGTCCACATCAGGATGGTCTGTGTTTTTCCAGGGCCAGAAATACTTTCAAACAGCCAGCCGACTTTGTCTTTCTTGTAAGAGAGATGTCTAAGAGCCTTGTTTGAGCCTGCTGACCCACAGTGTGCACCAGAAGGTGTTAAAGTGGTAGATTTGATCCATTAACTGTTATTCCATTTGCCTAACGCCCAGAAAAAAACACTGGTCACCCTGGCATTGTCTTTGGCATCGAGAAAGTTTTAGCGAGGTTGAAACCATCCATTTTTAAACCTCTTTATAGCGTCATACCACCGTCAGGCCTAATATTACTTTCAAATGTAGCTGACCTCGTTCTGAGCTAGCTCACGGGGGCTCCAGTCTGTCTACTTCACCGGGAGGTCAATTGTCCCCCTCTTACAATGCTGTTATACTTGACTCAGCCCCCTGGGAACAATAAGCGGCCATCAGAGCTCCAACGATGGGTTGGAAGGCAGATGGTCCTCTTTTGCATGTGAACAACTATAGTTTTGATTGTCACCATTAAACGTGTTGATCCAGTGTGCAAAGATACTGCTTATAGGCTCAGTTTACCTAGAACTCTTCAGACTGAGGGAATCTCTTGGAGAAGAGACGAAATGTTTAAATAAAGAAGAACCTGTCCAGAGGACCTATTAAATGTATTTTTTTTTTTGGATCATTTCCTACCTTGATAATCGAGATGCATCAGAACATTCTATCAAAAGTTTCATCATCTGCAGTATAATGTTTTTGCCAAAATCCATGCAAACGGCCGCACAGAACTGCTTCTAGTCAAGACCAACAATAATTATGTTAATCACCTTCAACTCAGCTGTTGTGGTACTATACCTCTTTCTAAAACCTGATTGAAAGGATGAGATCATACTATTGGGAGATTAAAACTCTTTTACACGGTCACTCGCTCAAATATTTCCAGCACCATAAAATTGAACTTTGGCTTATAATTAGTTAAAATAGCTGGATTACCACCCTTTAATAAGTTGAAAACAAAGGCAGATTTCCACATTGAAGAATTTACTGTTTATCCACAGAAAGAAATACACAAAGAAATAAGAAACTGCCTTTTCCATGACTCTAAGCATTTTGCCACCTTTGGCCAATTTGCCACCTTTGCTATCTGTGCTGCCTCTCTGATTAATGCCCTCTTTACTGATATGACTATATAGCCCATCTAGCCTGGGACCACTTTTTGTTTGTCCAGAATGAGCTGAAGGAGCTTGCTGGGGTGAGGGATGTCTGGGTTTCTGAGATGGATCTGTTGCCCCCACGACCTGATCTCGGATATGGATGGATGGATTTGGATGAATATGGTGCTCCAGGGGAACGTCAAGACCCAGATATTATTTTATAACCCCATTCTGACTTATGAAGGGGGTGGAGGAAGAGGAGGAAGACATGGGGCAAAGGTTTATAGGCCCGAACAGCCACGTTGAGGATGGAGGCCTCCAAACATGGGCTGCATGCTCTAACTCCTGCACCACCACTGCACCCATGGGACTTTAGAAGGTAACTGGATTCACCAGAACCTTTTAGGGACTTTTTCCTCATTTCACTTCACCACCTTATATGTTTGTTTTGTAAATCATCACATAAAATAAGATTGAAAACATTTAAATTCCAAGCTGGAATGTCACGAGTTATGCAAGGGACTGTAGGTCAGATCACGAGTTGAGCCCGCTGTGTCCATGTTTATCAAAAATGCCTTAGAGATATTAAACTAATGAGAGCAACATACAAACACACCGTAAGGGAGGAAAGTAACCGAACAAAGGGTCTCAAATACAGCTTTAATACCCAATCTAAAAAATGATTCACCCTTCCACAACTCTTTTTCTCAAGGTCTCTTCTAGTCAATTTTAACTGATACCACAAACACGAAAATGCTTAAAAATTGTACCGTGTGTTCACATTCAATCTGAAAAAGAACAAACAGACTGCTTCATTCAGATTCTAGTACATTGTGGATTCAGACAAACAACAAAACAGTCCATCCCTTTCATTTAATATGCACATATCCATGATGCGTAGCAACCCTGTAGGTAAGAACGTGTAATAATGATGAAATAACACATGGTATTTTAGATGGTAGTACTTTAAAAGGTACTTAGGTTTCAAGCATTTAGTTTAATAACAATGCAGTATTGAACTGGGGCTCACATTGGGCAGTTTCCTAATCCTAAATTACTTGTGTCTGTACTGGGAACAAAAAAAAATTCTGATTGGGATATAAATTGAATGAAAAAACATTTGAAGAAAACAATCAGAAATAGCATGGAATTATAAGTGTTTGACAGCTCACAGCCAGCACAATCAAATCTCCATTTTTGTAAGAGCCTGATACATTATGTTTCATCTCCAAAAAAGTTTAAATGATAATCTAAAAAAACATTTAATTCCAAACATTTATTTCCAAAACAGAAAAATACAGCTTTCTAGCTTAAGGATTTTCTGGTAACTTGGTTCCTGTCTCTCCCTATACTCAAATGAAGGGGTCACCACCAACCTTTTTGAAACAGAGAGCTACTTTTGGTGTTGTGTCATACGAAGAGCTACCAATACTGACCTTTGAACTAGAAGGGTCAGAGTTCACCTTAACTTAATGTAAAATAAGCATATTTTTCATGCTTTGTGATAGATATTGTAGTTTTTCAAATCTATATAAATGCCAGGGTGAATGAACAGGAAGAGTAATGGAATGAAATAAGGTTTTAGATGCAGCTCAGTGGCGGCTTGTGCTGTTTTTAGAACAGGCTCGAGGGCGCCACATGTGGTCCTCTGGGGCTACTTGGTGCCTGCGGGCACCATGTTGGTGAACCCTGCTCTTGATACACTAAATTAACAGACTGTGCAAGCAGAATAGAAACTGCAGGGTATCTGTTGGTGACCCTGTATTGGAGTCATATTGCTTGAAACTACAAAGTCTAATATTGAGTGACCCCGCCCGAGTTTCCACCTTTAACACAGCTTCCAAGCTGTCATATGCCCAGCTGCTGCTGCAATGCATCGTATCTAATCAAAGCCAGCCATAGTGAGGCCTGGGACTGGCAGCAAGCTGCATGGCTGCTGTACCACGGGCCTCTGAGTTGCTGGAACAAACTGAGCAAACACGTCTGTAATAAACCAAAAATTCCCCCAGCAGATTTTTATGCAATATCTAGCGCATGCAGAGGGAGATGTGACTGGTAAAAGCCTAACCTGGAAGTGAGACATGACCTTGGAAACATAAAGAAACGACAGAGAGAATGTGCATTGATTTATCCTTGCTATGTTGTCTGCTTCTTATCAGTTACAGTTTAGCTGTAATGGCTTGACTCGCAGATAAAGAACCTCGAAGATAAATAAAGCCAAGCCACCAGAGACCGCTTTGACCATAGAAGTTCATTTCCCATGATGTTCCTTTTATTTTTCTCATCTGGTTCCCATTTACTTTGAGACTGCAATACTTACATATCATTTCCAAAAGTTAAACTTTTATAGCATTTCCAGTCTGTGGTGGGAAATGCACTTTTAGTCATTCAATGCCCGGCACACAAGGTGAGACAAGATTTTAGCAATATTTGAGGGAAAAGTAACGATCCCCGTTCTCTTTTGTTGTCACATAAGGATTTAAATTCAGGATTTAAAAAAAAAATAAATAAATAAATAAATAAATAGATAAATCACACCTTGTGTTTTAAAGAAGCTTTAATCAGTACACAATGTACCACTGAAGGTTTTACAAGTTCATATATCGCAATTTTAATGGTTGTTGCAATGTGGTCTGAATGCTTCTTAAAAAGCATTGAAAATCCTCCTTTAAGGTGTTTTCACAAATAGGATGAAGGGTTTCATAAATCTGGCTACAGTCACTAAAGAAAAACTGTAAAATAGTCCTTTATTCCACCGCAGATAGAAAGCTTCAAAGCCAAAGGTAGCATTGTTAGCAGCTAACAGCTGCCCAGTCGCGGAACTCGCACAAGGGTAAAAGTCCATTTCCGTATGTCACCATGTCTTTTTTCAGCTAATTACCTATATGGGTAAATTCCACATTGACAGAGGCTGAAAAATATTAAGAAAAACACAATGAAGACCTTGGAGTGGCCTAGTAAACTTTACCATTACCACTTAACGAAACACTTGATGACAGTGGTTCCGGCAAAGTTTAGCCCGACAAATCGTTAGGTTGGGGCGCAATGATTTATTCACAATAGCCAATGTAGGTTGGGACTTCCACACCCATAATAAGCTTCTTAATTTAAACACTGAATTTTGTGTTTACTTGTGTCAAATTCTAATATTCAAATGTGTTTGATGATCTGAAACATTCACATGACTGTGGAGGAAAAAAATAAAATTATGAAGGGGGCAAACACTTTTTACTCCTCACTGTACATGTAGAAGTAATGCAAGATCGCAAGCCAAAGTAGACGGACAGTAACGGTTATATCCAGGAACAAGATTATTGAAAACGGCCAATAACTATTTGCAAAACATGCAGAGAATTAAACAAATTTACAGGGGTTAGAATGAAAACAGAGCTTGACGCAAACTGAAAATTAGTTGATTAAACGACAGAAACACTTTAAAATTAGCGTAGAGATGCAAATGTCTGTTTCGAACTATCCTAAAACTCCTCAGAGTTTGTATCTAAATGTGAGCCTCTGCTGCCTCCGCTCACGCATCCTGTTGCAGCTGTGCACAGTGCTTCACAGAGTGCACGCAGGATCCCGCCTACACACTGTCATAGAAACGGCATGCATCAGATAATGTCTTTCAACAGGTCAATACAAATATTCCCCAGCTGCAGACTTATTCTATTAATACTGAAAACGCTTACCCGGGCCTTATTTAGAAACCACATGAGCTTTCCCTCAACACACAGAGGCATGACGGAAGCAGAAAGAAATTACAGTGTTTAAAACCCAAGACAACCCCTGGGTGCAAACATAGAAATATATCAACACACGAGGCAGCAGCAAACCTGTGAGGTCTGAGCTCATTACGGAGCTGTCTACGAACCAGGAGAGAACGATTTCCTGCGACGTGTCTGGTCTGAATCGTTAGTAGACACATTTTCACACTTTCTAAATAAGTCAAGAGAGCCACTTTTTCACAAAAATGAAAAAGAATAAAACACAACCTAAGCTACATACTGTGTCAGGTTTTATATTAATGAACTACAAAGTAATGTGCTGCAAAAATAAAAAAGAATGAATTCCCAGCTGACAGAAAAAAAGGTGATAAAAAAAGACAATAGAAAAAAATCCTAATGAGAACCCTAGAGGTGTTTTGATATCGCATGTCATTGTTTGTGTTCTTCTCTAACACCAGGAGCCAGCGCTACGTTAAAAGCCATGAAGTGGAAATCTGCGAGCAGAGCAGATGCACCAGCATATCAACTAATGGCCTTATGAACCTTTAGTCTGTCATGAAATAAGCTGTTGGCAGTATTTTGGAAATGCCCCAGTTAAGGTGTCTATGTCATCTTGAACACACTGTTCTAGTAATGCTTGCAACATTGCTAATTTAGGATGCTAATGCTAACTAAAAACGTAAGTTCCATTATTATTATAATCATTTTTACAAATCATAGTAAGACCATGTCTTTTAGTGACTACTGGTTCTCTATGTCGGCACGATGTAACCATGCTAAAAAATATCAAATGCTGCTTTTTAAAATAAATTCTTATATTATAGTTCTCAAAAAGAACACCAAATCAGCTAAAAATCAGTATTGAGAGACGCTTTTACAAAAAATCAAGATTGGAAACTTGCCACAAAATCTGTTGTGCAGATGTCTTTTTCAAAAAGCACTGAACCCAGCCAGCAACAGACTACACTGCAGAAGGTCAAATATGTATGACTTGACTTTGTAAAGTGCCTCGAGGTGACGTGCTGTGAATTGGCGTTATATAAATACATTGAATTGAAAATATGAATGGCATCCATAACTTGCATTAATGTACAATCAGTGTTTTACAATTCCCATTATTTTAGTGCTATAAGCAAAAAATCTCATTAGCAGCAAGTAAAACCCCAATTCCAATGAAGTTGGGAAGCTGTGTAAAATGTAAATCAAAAACTGGGAAAAAAGTGTGTGAATTATAGAAATTTGTCACAAGAAATGTAGACAACGGGTACGCTCGACTATGAAGGTAAAAGGGCTGCAGAGAGTCAGCGCGGTTCACAGTATGTCCACGGCACGCCTGAGTATGCGGGAGCTGTAATATACCCATAGGGTAGACGTTACGCCGGCTGGTGTTTGGTACTGAAGTGCTGGAAAAATAAAAGAGTCCCGCTGAGCTACGCAGCGACCCAGAAGCCCAGCTCTAAGTACAGTCTCCTTCTACCTCACGCTGTGCCGGTAACGAACACAGAAGGGTTGGCTACACCACCAATAGGAACACACAGCAGCGCATTGTTTACAGAAAAAGAAACGTGCATACCGGCGTCTCTGTTTTTGAGCAACGCGAGTCGACAATTTTAAAACAGAACAGCTATTAACGTTTTTTTTTTTTTTGGAACCATGGCTGCTACTGTTGTGGGGAAGTCTGTGTGGATGCTTAGCGAGAGCCTGGACAGTGACGTAAACGGCGAATGAATATCTTGAACGGTGGTATTGTACTTACAGATATCGAAACTGAATAAAGTGGATGCTAACTGGTCTACAAACAATTTCAACAGGAACAAAAAGTTAGCCCCCTTATTATCTGTTTGCAGATTAGCGTGACTGTGCCCACCACTGCGTGATAGTATGAAGGGTCTATCAACATGGGTAACATTAAAAGTGACCCATCTTAGCCCTGCCTGGATATCTTGAGTTAGTTTCTTCCACGCATGATGCTGTTCTCAAGCAGGCGTCTTTGAAGAATAAAGCACAACTTGATGTCGTGTCCATAGTTTTCAGCACATCACAGATAGCAAGTCTTAGAAAGCAGAGCGAGGGCTTGGAAAAGTCTAAACTCATGAAATATGCTTGGAGTGAATCACATGCAACAGAGGGAACAGTGGTTCTATTATTAAAGTTCAAAGCACAAGATGAGTTGCTTTCCAGCAGAGAGCAAGCAAACTGCCGGCATGCAATGCAGGGTGGAGGGAGAAAATACATTTATAGAAATATTTATTTATTTATTTATTTATTTATAGCCTTTGACCTGATAAAAATTCGACTGACAGAAGAAGTGATGTTACAGACTGAATCAGCGAGGTAAAAGCAGAAGACATTTGGAAACACATTTTAAAAAGCCAAAAACTGAGACTGGAAATAACAACAACAAAAAAAAACTTAAAGTATGAACATAAAAATAAAAAGAGATGATTACTGAATGTTTGATGATTACAAAAGCTCTCCAAAGGTCCATTATTACTTTTACATCTGATTATGTTGATCAAATATGTACCAGAGATTTAGTTTTGTCAACTTATCTAAGAACAGCTTTTGGTGTTTTGGTTTTCTGGAGTAAATTTGTAAAAGCGATTGAGCTGTGCCTCTGTCGCCCATATGAATAAACACAATGGTACACGGTTATTTAGGAGTGTCCGTGAGTTTAGCATGGACCCATTCGTTTCTGCACTACTCCAAAGCAACAGCAGAGTTACAGTGCTTGGAAAACATTTTGCATCTTCATTTGGTTTCCTTTTTTCTTTTTTTTTCTTTTTTCTTTTCATGACACGTCTACAAACTTCATATTAAAGTCATTTCATTATATATTAAATATAACCTCAGTAAATACAAAATGCAATATTCACATTATTTTATTCAACAAAACTATCAGAAACAACAATATGTGAAAATATATTAATACTTATTCTCGGATGTGTAACAATATGCTATATACATAACATAATCAAATTAATGTTAGTCCAAAAAAAAAGGGGGGGGGAAAGAGTAGGGATTGATATTCATAGCATTAGTAAAAATCTGTAAAAGAAAATGTATCAGCATTTTTTTTAAATAGTCAATCTGAAAAGCTGAGTGGACCAATATTCCTCCACAAAGACCTCCACAAGTGAAAGATGTGTTGCAAATTACTTCAAACATTTCATGGCAGTTGAAGGAGCTAATTAGGTATGTTTAGGGTCATTTCATTAAAACAAATATACAGTCTATATATTGCCAATGAGTAAAAGTTCATAATTGAATGTTTATAGGTAAAAACAATAGCACTTTAAAGCTCCTGTAAGTAAAACTTACTGCCATCTAGTGATGGTAATGGAAAACAGCAGCCAAGTCAAAACAGACTTATTAGTAAAATATTTTCCCTAGGTGACAACAGAATATTTAAATGCATCAAATGCATTTTGCTACTACTTAAATTGCAAAACTTTGCCTCATAACATCTCATTATACATAATTACAAGCCTCAGTTATGACTCATGTCTCGTTATTGTGAGTGTGTTTTGCTTTGTTAGACCAAAAACAGAGAAGTGAGGATCATAGAACAAATCCCGTGTTATTTCAAATAAGAAAAAAAGTGATTTAAACAATAACAATAAATGCTCTACATTGCATCTGACCTCTTTTGTCAACGCTTCTTGACAACTGAAAGACATTTTCCACAGTTGGTATTTTTGGCGTTCTAGCTTGCAACAGTGTCACCTAGCTGCTTTAAAGTGGACCTGATGCCTCACAGGAGATGGGAAACTCGTGGTAACCAAAAGGTCATTCTGTGAGTCATGCTTTTGAAGAAGAAAGACAAGCTCACAGACGACAAGAAGAAAAAGCATGGTTAATTTTTCATCCCGTGCTTCAAAAGAGCAAAGGAACATCGACGAACCCGAGATTCTTCCAAATATAGAATCCACCTTGGGGAAAAAAAAAAAAAAAAAAAAAGTCTAATGGATGACCAGACTGCGTGGCACTCACATTAATTCACCCACAGTGCTTTAAAAACTCCCACAGGACACAAATAATTTTTATATAAAAAGGTAGTTAACATATCACCACTAGCAAAATGAGAAATAACATCCTGAAAGGATTCAATTTGGGTTTATTTACAAAAACAAAAAAAAGTCCTAGACGCAAAGCTGCCTTAATAAATTATCTGAAAAAAATACTGAACTATTACAGTAGAGCCACCTGCCTCTTAGTGGAGTTGAAAGAAAAAAATCATAGGGAATATAGTCGTCACAATACAAATGTCAAATTTGATGCCAGCATTAAGAAAAAAATACTCAAGACAGTTTTTAATAACTCAGCAGCATTAAACAAATTTAACTTAGGCCAAAATCAAAAAGCAGGCAACAATTCAGCCCTCATTTAGAAAAATAGATCATTTAAGTGTCAATCCCTTAGTGGTAAAACATTAGAAAAGAAAATCCTGGGTTATTATCCATTATGGAAGTATGTACATTTGACTCATGCAATTATTTGATTTGATTTCAATTACTTGTTGTTAGTGTGCATTTGCCTGTCACTTTGTGTAGATACAATAAAATGACAATAAATTTATACAACACATAAGGAAAAAAATAGAGTTATTCTGAGCTTCAAAACCAACCTGAATCTGCAACGTAGAAAAATGTTTGAGTCATTGTTGCTTGACAATCACATCCCTAACAATGCCATGTGAGATGTTTTGGCTGCATAAGTTCTGAATTGCTAAAAAAAAAAAAAAACACCAGGGGAGACAAGGCAGTGCTGCAGACTAGGTGTTAGAGAAAATCTGAGGCTACCTCATCTGTTCAGCGCTGGGTTTTTAGGTTTAACGCAGATGGCTTCTTCTTCTCCTTTTCCCTGATCAAAACGTGCAGATCGCTGTCTTCAGAAGAGTGTCACCTGTCCTTGAGATGTTACTAGACCACAAATTCTTCACCCAAGTTCACTCTTCTGTGGTGGGCCATCTGTTTTTGGTCACTGCCGTCTAGTTTCTCCAGAGTAAAAGTCTGAACATTCTTGGCTGCACTGGTCTGCACATATAACACTGACCTTGGGTTCGGGTGTTTTATCCTCGGAACGAACCAGTCCCTGTCTGGGAGTGTTGTTGGGTTTAAAATTAACTAGAATATTATGCTTGGAAAGTATCCCTATTGGTTTCTTGGGCACTCCAGACACATGACTATGGGAACATTCTGCCACTTCTTCTTTTCTCTTTCAGTAGACTGAGTGTTTTCTTTTAATTCTAGCTTCCTTATCATTGGTCAAGTTAGGGTATCCCCCACTTTGAAGTAGTTTGAACCTGGTTGCAATCTGAAGCTGCCACAAGATAGCAGTAATGCAGCAAGTGGTTTAATAGCTACTTTGAAGCTGTTGGAGAAGTTTGCTCTGGTCTTGCATCAAACCAAAGTTCTCTGAAATTGTTGAACCTAAGTTGCTCTTTGAACTTATGGGTTGATGATTCCTCAGAAGAGGATATGTAAACAAAGCCGAAAGATAGCCTCGGCAAATAATTTATGTATGGAACAGAAAAACGATAAACAAACCTTAGGTCTAGTGCAGATAGACTAACCATATAGGTTCACTTCAACCTTGCTGTCTCGTTAAAAAGGAGACATTGTGAAAAATCCACTTTTTTAAACCTAAAATACATTTTGTATTTTACTTGGAGCCTCTAGTTATGTAGTCTCTTCAGGAGCTGGGTATCTTTAGATTATTTTAGGAAATAAAAAAAAAAATTAAAAATAAAAAAAAATGTCCTTATGGCTTATATGGCTTAAAAACTTTTTTTAAGCCATTCAGTTTTCTGTGTTCACTCTTATGTTTATGGACAATTATATTAATAATTATAATTGTCCAATTGGATTATCCAATTTGAATACTTATAATAATTGTCACAGTATTTGCTACAGAACTGCTAAACTAGGTAATGAAGGCCCGGGTTACCAGTCTACCTAATCCACCATTTTTTGCCACCTTTAGACTTAAAGAGAGAGCACTAGGGATGCATGATATATCAACATCAACATCGGTATCGGCCAATGTTAGTCATATATGTATACCAGTAAAACTGGGCTGATATTAACAACCAATTTTTATTTTTATTTATTTGGACAAACTGTTCTATCAGTCAGAGGGGGTCACTTCTGGAACAGCCTCCCAACAAACATCAGGGAATGTCCCACTTACTGCACATTTAAAAAGCACTTTAAACAGTTTTTTAAAAGTTCTCAGTCATGCATTCACTAATTTTATTTTTTTGTAATGTCAATGTTTGAACGTGTGTCTATGTATTTTGACTGATATTGTATTTTGTGATCTTGTGTTGTTGTTTTTTTATTTTTCCTGCCTCAGGACGACAGATGTAAATTAGCATCTATGCTATAATCTGGCTCATTTCCAATCTGTACAAGAGTATATGATTGTTCATTAATGTGCACTGTCCTGATTAAATAAAATAAATAAATACATTTCCAGCTAGTTGCCCTTTATACCTGTGTTTAAAGAAGGGGGGGGGGGGGGGGGGGTGAGGGGCTTGGTCATGCGGTCATGTTAAAGTGACAGTGATGCGTCACAGCCAAGATTGTGGGGATTTTAAATGAAGCAGAGATTTAAAAAAAAAGTCTAGACTATAACCCACATTCAAAAATACAGTTAGAATAGTTTTCAGTTGGTACAAACTTTTACAAAATGTAAGCATCACAGAAATGTAAGCGTGTGTGCATACACACATAGGTAGATATCGGTTATCCGACATAACAGCAATATTAAGATTGGAAATAAATATCGCCCCAAATTTCCATATTGGTGCATCCCTAGAGAAAACCAAAACGAGTTGCTCATAAGGCTCCCACATACTGTGCGCATACCGTGAACCACGCGGACTCCGCACTGACTCTCTGCGGACGTTTTGCCCTTCATAGTCGAACGTACCTGTTGCCTACATTTCTTGTGACAAATTCCTACAATTCCCACTCTGTCAGCGGGGCAAAGTGGCAGAACAGATGGCAAAATGTGTGATTAGCTAGCAGAGCACCTAGAGCCGTTTCTTTTTCCAGCAGGCTCCCACCGTACACCTGTCAGTGAGAACAGAGAGGGACTGTGATGCAGCACGTCCTTGCGGCCGCCTGCTTGGAGCAGCTCAGTGTATCAAGCTCAGTGTCACATATAAAACAGTTTGATGTAAAGACTTCTTGCCACCGAACAGTTTGTAGTGTAACACCACATACACGGTCGTAAAAATTTAGCTCTACACGTACCAGTCTGCGCGGAATCCACCTTAAGTATGTGCAGATGTCCGTGGACTTGTGTCCGCGCAAGTATGTGGGGGCTTTTAGACGCACCTCAGAACAGTGGGAAAAAGAGGGAGCGTGGAGGAAAAGTAACGAGGAATTCAGACCAAAGCATTGCAGTTCTACTTTATAGAGACCACAACTGAACCACCTCTATGTGAAAAGTAAGAATTGAAAAGCATGATATAACCCCTCTGAGTGTGAGGCATACTGCTAAAGCTCCATCCACAGATCAGCAGTCAACTGCTAATTTTGTCACGCAAAAAAAAAAAAAGAAAAAAAAGTTTAAAGGCAAACATGTAGGGCATGTTCATCTCCTAAACCAATTCTCCACATGCTCCACCAGCTTTATCAGTTTTGTTTAAAGGTTTTTTAAGTTTAAAGTGTCACCGAACCCTTATTGATGGGCAGTACTAACAGGTTGCTCATAAAACCTCAAAAGCAACTTTCACAATACAGCAATCTCCCAATTGGTTAAATTAGCGTCTGTTAGTGGGAACGGGATGAACTCATGTTTACCGCCTCCCCTCAGGTTGGTTTACATTTACAGTTTTTACTGTGGTGTTATAATGGTGTTGTATGTGTCGGGTGTTTGTTTCAGCAACGTAACAATCAGTTCATAATTCCATCAACACATTTTGGAGATTTATAGTTAGCACTCTATGACTAAAGGGCAAATAGATTGTGAAATGTATAAACTGCTTACACTGTTACTCTGTGTGTGGGTGTATAGATGTTCAGTTCATAGGAAGGGCCAGTTTTCCAAGAAATTTGTATATAATTTGAATAATTAATCTCATTGAATCAACAGAGGAAAAAAGAAAAAAAACATAATCTCAATAATACGTAATGATGTTTTAAACAGCTAGTTGATTTTATCATTGTCCCAATAAACCTAAATTTATATTGACTATATATATATATATATATATATATATATATAAATTAATGGGGAATAGTAAGAGCGCTGATGCCTTTTAATCACCATTTCACAAATAATACAATCCGAGATCATCTGAACCCTAACGGTAAGGCTGGAATAACATCAAATCTGCACATAAAATGTTTGAACCTGTGGCATTCAAGGCTTTACAGTAACCAGGAGATGATTTATCATTCCCTCTGTGACACATTGATCTTGTCACCTATTAATCACCAAGTAAAACCTTGACAACACTGACAGATCACTGCCTACTCCTCACAGCTTGCATCTTTTCCCCTACATTTAGGAGACAAGCTATTTTCAAACTCCTCATCGCCTCGTAGAGCTGCAGAGGAAAACAAAAACACACACAAAAAAAAGATTGTGCAGATAGCACAAGGTCAGCATGGAGGCATGGTGAGGTGTTTCACAGTTCTTCATTATTTTTAGAAGCCTTCTGTACTTTTGGTCTATCCATGAACTGGGCAAACACTGTGTCTTTATCTCAGTGTGCTGCATCTCCTTCAAACAAAGGCCAACATCATTTCATATCTCCACATTGTCTTCCAAAATTCTCTTTTTTTTCTGTTTTTTTTTTATTTTTTTTACAAGGATTAAAAATGTTACACTGAGACTCAAATACCAAACCATGTGTGTGTGTGACCATGATCTGGCATCTAAATACTCTGTTTAACAATTTCCCTGCAGCTCCAAAAAAGGTTTGAGAGAATGAAATCAGTCATTTCTGCTAAAATAAAATAAGCAGTTGAAGCGTGTAGGAGAAAAAATAAATAAAATAAATAAAAAAGGTTCATCAGAGAGGGCTAGCTTAGTGGGAGCAGCACCAAGCCTCAAAACATAACATACCAAGCATGCCATGTCTGACCCTTTGATGCTCAGCTCCAGTGCATGAACAACTCCAACTCCTTTGGTATTTATTTGACACCTCTTGGAGAAGAACCATTTGCACATGCAGCTAGAGTTGTAAGTGAATTAAACGACAATGCTATAGCTGAAATGACAGCTAATTTGAGAACACATCTGCAAGCCACTATCAAGAGATCTTAGTAATACTCAGAAATAAACTCAAGACTTCCAAAAACAAGTTATTAGACCCGACATGTTTTCTTTTAAACTCCAAATCTCTACTCTCCCTTTCAGTTCCTCAACACACAATCCATAATTTACTCTCGGCTGTCCTTATTAAATTGTCTGAAGTACCAGCCCTCCTTCGACCCTGCACAGATAGGCAGGTAAAGACAGTGGGCGGATAAAAAAAAAAAATAAATATATATATATATATATATATATATATATATATATATATATATATATATATATATATATATATATATATATATATATATATATATATATATATTCCTTTCTGTTCAGGACAGAATATGAGAAGAAAAAGCAACCAAAGTCCAAAGAAAAACTTCAATTGGCATTCAGAGAAAATGTAGAACTGTTGATCAAAATAATTAAATAATTACAGATAATTTTTACATTTTGGAAGAAATAAAAATACGTCTTGGTGATGGTTTAAAGCTTTGCACAATTAATGGCCGTTTTTGTTTTTTCCATGGTGCCATCCTGAACCTTCGTCTCCCAGTACATTATTACCCTGAACCCTTAATCTCCCCGCGGCCACTCGTTGTATCCATTTGGACTGCAGTGCAGTTTATGCAAATGATGTCACCTGATGATGAGTGTTGCAGTCATAGCTATTTTTTTTATTTATGTAAAGTCTCACCAAACGCCATACAAAGGTGCAACTGTGTTTAAACGTATTCCACCAAGGCAGACTTCCTTCTTTACAGCCTATGTGGCAGAGCAGAGATGAACCTTTTTGTCTTTTAAATAGGTTGACACCAAACAAATATCTCTCCAAACATGCAACAGTAACAGATGTGTTATAAATACAGCCAATCCGATCGGTCCCATTAGGGCACCGCACACAGTAACGCAGACGCCGTTGTTTTTTCTCAAACTAAAACTCTGTCAACCATGCTTGTTCCTTGGAGGTCTTGCTACCTTTCATTTGTGTTTTGGAAAAGATATGACATTCAAAGATAAAAGGTCAATTGTATTACACTACATCACAGAGACTGGAGGATTTATTGAAGTCACTTCCTAAAATACAGTCAAGCTTTGTGTAAATTAAGCTAGAACTGCTCTGTAAACTTACCCTTAGTGCTATACACACATATTTGTATGTGTAATCTTTGAAAACCATATATCACTTTACTTCCAATTCATAATAAGGTTGTGTTAGCTTATGAAAAGGTGTGGTGTCCACACCTTTTGCCACATGTGCCAAAATTTGCCATATTAAAAAAACAATACACGTTATTACATTCTTTTATTGGACGGGGGCGGGGGGTCAGCTGTTTCTCATTTTATTGGTCTAGAAAAACAAATTAAACTTATGCTCAGCCACAGGAATGGTATCTGTGTCTTTTGCTTTGAAAACGCTCGCTACATGTATGTAAGCTTAAAAAATAGATCTGCTTTTCTGTGAAAGTCACTGGAGAGTTGTGGTCCTATAAAATTTAATCGAGAACATTTTTTTAAAAAGACATATTGTATTTTTTAGACTCCATAGTGCACTTTAAATTCTTAAATTTTCTCAAAAATGTATGCATCACCTTATAATCCTGTGCACCTTATATATGGTTACTGCTGTGCTTACTGGCGGATTTAATGTGGTACAATGCACTCAGAAATCTGTTAAAATGTGTAAGTATGACTTTGGTTAGCAATGAAGCCGCTCCGCTCAATGGAGCATTACGGTACACTGTGTCACTACCTGATCGGACCCCTGAGCTGTCTACAAGACTGCCTGACTGTAATGTCTAAACTAGAAGTGCATTCGTGTAAGGCAGCCCACACCCAGAGTACGCGCTTGCAACGATAAACCAAGTTAATTCAATATAAAAGTTACATTTATTTTGGCCTTATGTTAGAAACAGGGCAGTGTAGTCCAACTGCTCTGCCCTCCTGACAGAGACGGATAGCTCTCCCTCTCAGGAGAGAGCTGTGTACGTGGAGGGGCAGAGTGATATTACACACTTTAAAAAGAATATTTAAAGCGCCTTATAATCCGGTGCACCTTATGGTCTAAAAAATATAGTATTTTGTATTGCACCCAACATTTTTAATATTAGACTTTAATTAGCCAGTGTGGCTGCTGCATGCACATTCACAACTGGGGAAAAGTTTGAGTGGTATGAAGTCACTGTACTCCTTGTATTTCCAGGGACATGTGTCACATGCTCCGTGCCAGACTGCTCACTTCACAGTTTAATCCACACTGGCTTCGTGGTGCTCTGTGTCCGCCCGTCTGTTGCACTTGGGTGTCTGATAGCATGACAGGGGGCCAGCGGACATGCTCTGAGCGATCAAACACACCCACGCTGAGATTTACCTCGGCGCGGAGGACAAAACGGACCAGAGGGCCTACGGAGACGGTCGGACAAAGTTGCAACTACAACCGGCCTGTTTCAGAGACAGTTTACTCTGCAACATCTACAAAATATGCCATCTCCACAGCTGGGCCAATCGAAACACTTCAGATGGTTGTTTGTTGGAGACAGCTTTGAATTTAAAAGGAACATTTAAATGTGTCATCATTTGATTCAGTAACAGAGGAAGGAGGTTTTAAACTTGAAGTCTAAATCTGCATTGTTTGCGCCTTCACAGAGAGGGTGAAATAACCCAAAACAGAAATTATCTTTAAAACAAAGAAAACTTATTTTACTTAACCTTATTGAAAGTACCTGGAGAAATCCGCTTATTGTAGTGTAATAAATTACCGGGTTTATAGCAGCGTTGCTGTATCTGATGAAAACGTAAGAGCAACTGTTACGCCCACAGTTGGCTGAAAGTACGGGTTAACATAAAATTAAAGAGTCTAGGTGGTCTTCCAACAATATTAACTCACGTAAAGTGACAATCATTTACTTTTAATGAAAAGCGCCACTATTATAACAATATCCCCTTCTCTCTGGCAAACTCCATATAAGTCTGAGCAGCAGATTTCTATATGCCTCAGGAACCAACTCATAAGCTTGTAGAACTGTAGCTTTAACCTTCAACCATCTACTTTCTGAGATGTTCTGATATTCTATTCCAAATCAATAAAAAGAAATGGCAGAATATAAAATCCATATTCTGATTCTATCACAGGGAGGAAGCTTAGTTTAACAAAAGGAAGTGTTTGCTATTTTAGAGGCAGTGTTGGCCTATTTCAGGTCATAATGCACCTTACAGTGATTGATAAATAAATTAGTTTTGCAAAAATAAGTAGAGAAGAAAAGGTAAGCTGGCAACGCTCCTCAAAGTTGTGATTCAGCTATGATACAAGACCTGCGCAACTAGCCGGCTGAAAGATTAAAAAGCGCAATTAAAACACGCAAAAAAAAAAAAAAGTATTTCTAGGCAAAACGAAGGAGCAAAGCAAAATCTTAAATCAGTATGCAAAATGCCCTCATATTTATCTTTAAGTCTGTGCAGTGTCACTGTTTTGTAAAATGGCTTGATGAAACTACATGCCATCTCTAACTCATGAAGTAGATACAATTCAACAGTTACTTAAAGATGCACATCTAAAATCAGCTTTTTTTTTATAGTCAGCATTCTCTAGATTAAATGTACAAATCATTTCCCAACTATTTGTTTACCCATTATCCAATAGATTAGGATTATATAGCAAAATGCAGGAAAGGTTATTACGCATTCAATATATCATATAATGAATCCAAAAAAACCTAGAAGCAAACATGTGAAGCTACAAAAACCAGGAGAACTACATCTCGAGGGGGAAAAAAAACACTGTGTAATTCTTGACTGGAGTGAAATCCAGAGGTTTTATCAAAATCCAGAGGTTTTGTGCAACAGCTGAGACCGTCCTGTCGCCTTCAGCTCTGGTAACAGATGACCTTACTGGAACTTCCCCGCCTTTCACACAGTTTACGAGGCATGACATGGATCAGGGTGGCTTCAGGAGGATGACAGCTACAACTTAACTCTGACCTGTAACTCATGAGCCCGTTCCATCCAGCTAAGCCCATTTGGAAGCCAAGGCTCAAACACCATCCATATAAGGCCGGACGGGAAGACCGGGAGCGTTATCACACCCTGGGCTCCTTCGCTGCTCCGCTCTGCTCCGTGGCCACAACACGTGTGGGGAGCATCTCTGCTGAGGGGCCTCAGGGCTGAGGCTTTTTCTTTGACAGTCAGCCAAAGAATAACGATAACCGCAGAGTTAAAAGACGTCTCTTCTCCCCTGATCTGGACCATGTGTAATTTTAGAGCCTGTTCTAGCTCAATGTAACAGGCCCTTTCTAAATATAAAAAGAAAAAGGGGGGGAAAAAAACAGCAGAGACACCCCTCTCTATCTTGTGAGCATAAATGCACACAGACAATAGCCTGTCTAAAGAAACTTTTTTTTGTATAAGCATGATCCAGTTGAACAAAGAGAGATAAAAGCTTGACAATTTCTAATTTTTTGCATTCAAAAAATAGAGCTGCACAACATATTAAAGCACAACTATTAACGCAGTTTGCATGGGAGCAACGTTGTCATTGCAAAGGCCTGCTTGGACTAAATCATCAGTAGGATTTTAGACTTCAAGTGCCATGTTTGCACGTCATTAATATATCTATGTTTTCTTGTAGTCGTAATGCTAAAGTTCACAAAGAGTAGCGGAAACATTGCGATGAAGGAAATGTAAGAGAAGTGGCAGGAAAATGTGGCTTAATTACAATCAACATCATCGGTTGTTTAGTGAATGTTCATGAAGTTACTTCTGCATCAGGTTTTTGAAGAATAAAGAATGGGACTATTTTTTTGGAGTCTTGATATCGAACGCATTTCTGCACAGAAAATTTCCAGTACAGCCCTCAACCCCTAGCCTCGTGAGACCATCCTGATCTCGCGAGCTTTCAAGGTTTCACTCGCAGATCAGTCTGGCTACTCTCCGATAAAGAAAATTTGGAGCAGTTCACCAAACGAACGTCCAATCAGCGTTGGCTTTGAGGCGGGTTGAGGTGTGACGCAACGAGAAGCGCGACAGTTCAGTCTAAACAACATGGCGGCTTCATCCGATGAAACTAGCGTTAGCGTGGCTATCGAGCAAGTTTTATCGGAATTACAGAGTATTTCTTTGCTGAGCTAACGAGCCTTTACCTGCAGTAGCAAGAGTAGCTTGGCTTGTGGTTGTGTTTTCGTCGTCGCTCGTAACAGAGCGACGACGAATCTGATTGGTTCATTTGGCCCGTCTATCACCAACATAGGCCAATCAGCTAACCAGTATTTTCGCCCCTTCCCAAAATTACTTCAACGGAAGGTTTCCAGATGGATATGCGGAGCAAATCTATCTGGCGGAGTCAGGTAACTCAACCCCAGCACGCTTGCACCAACAAATAAAGCGCAGTTTTAAACCTCTACACATGCAGAACTAAAAACCTCACCCTCTGTGTTTCACCGTGCCACTTTTAAACAGTAGCACCCAGGGGTTCATTGATATACCCGGTCATAGGTTCAAGAAGAAATGTGAATTTAGCAAGATTTCATGACTTTTTTTAACCTAAATTCAACAAATGATAACAACCTCTGTCTAAAGCATATAATCAGAAAAATAATCACATTTAGGTTTGATGTGTCCATACGGTGCAATTTTTATTTCCATCCATGTAATCTTAAAGATGTTCCCCTTTTGTTTTCAGAGATAGTTTCCCATGTTTTATTTTGCTTCTACGTTTTATTCCAACTGCTTTTATTCCATTTTATTTTATATATTAATCATGTAAAGCACTTTGCATTGTGTTTGTGCTGAAATGTGATATACAAATAAATTTGCTTTGCCTTGCCTAGAGGTAATATGAATCTCAAACTGTGGTATGATCAATTAAGGACTATGAAGCTCAAGTTTGATCCGTCAGTAGCATTATAAACTTCTAAAAAAAAAAAAAACACTGGGAGACTGGGGCAACACATGGCATAGCGGTAAAGTTGCTATAACTGTCCTTTTGTTTAGCAGCGACCCGTATCTATGAAGCAGACACCAACTTTAGATCTTTTAGCAGCTAATGGTTGCCCAGACATTGCCACCAAAACACTTTTTTTTTTACATTAACCCTGGGGAGTTAACAAATTGATCAATGCTTGTATATTAAATTAAAAATCAGACTGTAGATGGACTGGACTGCGGATAATTTCACGTTTTATTAGTCTTCTAAATCTCTGCATTTATTTTACATCTACTTGTTGCGTAAAATGATACAAAAAAAAATCTCCAAAACTGCAATATCCATAACCATAAACTGCCTCACTTCACTTAACCATCTGCTTTAAATATGGAGCATGTGCACCCCAAATGTTTCCACATACATGAAGGGCAATTAGTGAAGGGTATGCAGTCTCACATTGAGTCTCTGCCATTTACTGCACTTTCATAGTAGAGCCAGAGTGATCCTTTACTGCGTCCTTCTCAATACTGCCTCGGTAACACAGTGCAGTGCATTGGCGGAAGTTAGACTGAAATTTAATGATGCAAGAACAATAATTTTTTATTTACTATGGTTGACATAAAACAGTAACCTTTAGGAAACCTTGCGGCAATCTTGGGTAAAATTTTAAGTCTTTACCAAAGACATCAAAGGACAGAGTTGTAAAAATGATGCATGATCATTTCTTCAAATTCCACACAAAGTGCACTTTGTTTGATCATCCGTTTAATGAGTAAATATGCATATTTTAATCAAACTTTTGTTTAAAGGCAAAGCTGCATTTCTCTCATGTCTAGCCTTTAATGAAGTGCAGACCAGACAAAAGATTGGCATTAATTAGGGAAGATAATGAAATTATATTATTCAGTTTGCGAAACGGTACGTGATGGGTTCAATGGTTTCTATGTGCCACCTAGACAACGACAACATGCGATGAGCAATATATTATTTGCATGCCATATCATTTTATGCACTGCTCGCATGGTTCACTGAGACAAACCTTTGCCTTGTTTTCTTTATTGTTTGTTAGATGCTAATTGCTGTTAGCCGCTTACTTGATTTAACCCCTGCTACGCATGTGCAGCACGTACTTCCATTAAAATCGTAAATACACATGAAAGTCTTTATCTAATAACAAACTGAGCAAAAAACAAAGAGTAAAACACCAAAATAACAACTACTACGGCAGCAGGGCACGATAATCTTTCATAAAAACTTTGTCCGCAACCAGAGTGAGCTACTGACAAAGAAAACAAGTCAAATAATGTAGCTATGCACTTTTAAACTTGCTGTAGATTATTGGTCTTGAATGACGTGAGCTGTCGCTTTATTGAGAGGCATCGCAGAGGTCAGGCTCAGTCCAGCATTATTTACAGTTGATTTATAGATTAAGCAAAGTGGCATTGTGATAGCTCTGCGATTGTGCCGCTAGATGTCAATTTGTTTGATCGCGCCCAAGAGGGGATTATTTTTCGGCTCAAAAAGGACCATCAAAACACTATCAAGATGGAGACTTGGTGTGTAGAACCTTATTTTACTGTGATCAAATGGTTTATGGTCTGTTTTTTTAAGCATATTATGTGGCTATATACCTTTAAATAATGCTCCTACTGTGTCATTTGTGTAATTTCTGACCCTCCAGTTGTGCTGATTTTTTAGCAGCGGTAAAAAATATGCAGTACGCATGACATGAGAGAGTCATGGTGCTCATGTGACATTGTTTTTTTTTTTTTATTTACAAGAAAAATCCATGGAAGCAGGATTTATTTTGGTGATCTTACCCCCTCGGTGCATTTGTACTAAATACATATCTATCCCGGAGTAAACGTTTTCAAACTTGGTAAAAAAATAGATTTTTTTATTGTTAGGTAAACATGTAAAGCATGAATTATTTTCATTTCCTATTAATAAAAATACAAGCTTGCCCTGGGTCTACCGAGTCCAATCAGAAGCTTTGGTTACAGTGGAGGGCACAAAATATGACCAGGTGGAAGGTGAACAACACATTAGATGCTGCCCAGAAGCAGGGACTAATTACTTCCTGGGATTTCATGCATTCTAATGATTTTAGACATGAGGCCACCCACTCACACACACACGCACACACACACACACACACACACACACACACACACACACACACACACACACACACACACACACACACACACACACACACACACACACACACACACACACACACACCATAATGCAAGTTGTATTCATGAGGCTGAACCCGGTATCCACTTTCTGTTCCAGCTCCAGCTATGACCAATACAGGGAGATTTACTGTCTCTGTCCATGGAGTACCTCTGATGCACTGATTATGAGGTGAGCCTGCAAATATGAGACAGGGAAGCACTCCCTATGCTGCTGGGCGGAAAGCAGGATTGGACTAATAAAAATAAATGTGCTACAATGTATACAAGCTTGCAGACAACACATTGTTTCCTAATTTGTTTTCTAGATTACATTACAGCACATCGATTAATGTATTTTTTTTTTTTTTACCACCGCTCTTTGTGGTAAAATTGCCTCCAGCAATTAGGTCAGGCTTGTGACGGACACAACTGTGTGTGGGGGGTGGGGTTTAAGGCACTTCGGCAAAAGTTGTACCTCAAGTAGAAAATCACAAATCCTAATCAAAGGACTTTTAAAAAGAAATAATTTAATGATTACTAAGTGACGTGGTTGCACGGCAACAAGAAACCAAGGGGAACAAAAATCCTCATCATCCTTCTCCTGTTTTGACAGTTTCGATTATTTTCAGCATTCGCTGCAAGACAATCTTCCTGTAGCAAAACGGACATCCTCTTGTTCTCTTCGCGGCCTCTTTACGAGACATCCGTCTTGCCGGAGTCATCGCAGGTGAACAACAAGCCTTTAACCTGAATGAGAACTCCAGGATTGCAGAAAGTGTTATAAACAAGTTCAGTCTGCAGAGCGTGAAACAGGGTTGCCTACACCTGACAGCAGGCAGGCAGTGTGATAAATTATTGAAGCTTCACTGTGATTTTTATAGAAGCCACTGCGAATCTGCACCGTCTCATTCTTGTGAACCTTCAAACTTTATTTTTCACGAACTTGTAAGATTTGGAAATGCTGGCAGCCAGTTTGACGACTCTGGGGCCGGGTAGGAACATTTCCAATCTGAAAAAAAGGTAGGCAGATGATGCAATTAGCACTGCTAACTGACTGTGGTCATTTCTAAAAGTAGTTGAAACAGTTCTAAAAAAATAAATAAATAAATGTAAAAATGACAGTTTCAAAGAAATAGTACATTACTATTTTATGTACCCGTTACATGTTACTTTTCAGTTTTTTTCTCTGCAAAGAAATATTAATTTCCTTTTATAGTAGAAAGGCTTGTTAAGTTACACTATTACTCAATAGATTTGTCACTGGACATAACTTTTGTAATCATTTTACTCCTTAACCCCCCCACAGAGCTCACAGCGGCAGATGTACTCCAGCTACTATTCGCTTTGGTGAGCTCAGCTCAGCGGTCTGTTTTTCAGATTTAGCAGCTCTGCAGCTGAATGTGAATGCGAATGTGAACGTGAACACGAAAGGATTAATCTGACACTTATACCTAATTATTAACTTTAATATATATTCAGCACTAAAGGCTTAATTAAATGGCATCAATAGACATTTAAAGTCAGGTTTCATGATCCGATTGCAACCTAAGAACAGAGGATCAGAGCATCTCTGCGTTTGATGCAGTCAGTTCCTAGTTACAGTGCAACCTTCATTATTCTTTACTTCAGGCTCAGCTATTTATCTGGCATTTATTTCCAAACATAGAATGAGGTTTTAATACATTTCCTGACTTTATGAGCATTTTTTCCTGTTTTGCTTATTCCTTTATTTAATTTTACTCTATGTAATGCTGCCTGGCTATGAGGCACTCGGGTCAACCCCAGTTTTTGTGCTATATAAATATAACTGACAACGACAATAGTTAATCGTCATAAATCAGTGTTTGCAGACAAACAGTCTCTTGTGCATCAGTGCAGCATTTTTGTAATTGGTGACAATCCACAGCAATTATACAAATGGATAGCTGTAAATGGTGCTCAGCCACTGAGGACTAAATTGGTGGTAAAAACTGAAATTAATGTGTGGAACATGTTCAGGCGATTTCTGACGGATTTGCACAACAAAGTGAAAAAGAGTGTTCTGTATGAAAAAGGTTAAATCCTGCATTTGAGTTGGATTACAATAAATCGCTATTTCAAAGTATTGGCACCACAACGAATAACGGTAAGTTTGGGTGGGCCTCTTCTGATCAGGTTCTCATTTTGGCATAAATAAAAAGAATGACCTATAGAAAACGGGATTTTACCATAGTAGTTCTAAAATAGAAATGTTATAAAAAAAACATAAATTGAGAGGAAAAACAACAGCCATCCTAATACTATATCTAGCAATAGAACTAAGTAAATATTCAGATAAATCATCATACATGCATCGTACAACATTTGCGGAATGCTGCTCGGGTAGGCGGGGCTTAACATGGCAACATTTTAGTGACATCTATTATGATTATAATAAAAGTGACAATGCATTACAGGACAAAATTGGTCTTTAAAACTTTATCTCGGTCTCACAAACACAAATGCATCACTGCACTGCACCACTCTGCTGTCAGGTGAGTTCATTCTGAAACATAAATATAAGATAATTGTCTATGTCTGTAGTGGTTATCGGTATTTATTGTTTGTGTGCATCCTGAGCCAGTGTCTGTTTGAAAAAAATTCACTATGGTAACACGAGGTGAAAACTAAAGATTCTTGATGAGAGTCACACAGATCAGGTGCAAAATCTGTTAGTTGTGCTACCATGGTAGCTACTATTTGTAATGCACTGGACAAATTTGGTGTTAAATGTTTACCTGGCTACAGGACGACTCTGACCCAAACAGGGCTACAGTGGCTTGGTTTTGATTAAAGGATAGTCATGTTTGAGCGGTCTAGTCAAAGTTCAGAACTGGATCTAATTTAAAAATCTGTGGCAAGATTAGAACTCAGCGCAGACGTTCAGTCTCTGTGTCAGATGTGCAAAGCTGGCAGAGAAATACTCAAAAGGTTTCACAGATATAACTTCAGAAAAAGTTATTCTGCAAAGTAGACTACTGATTTATGAGACTAAAAACTAACCTCACAGAATGCTCATGAAAAAAACAAAACAATCAAAAGCTTAAAGAGTCTCACGCACTACAGCTTTTAAATAGTCAGTACCGAGGTCATGAGACACATCATGTCTTTTGCTACGAGCAAATAAAAATCACAATCATTTAAAGCATAAGCTGCAAGCAATGCATGTCCTGATGTGAGAACATTGGAGACCAAGTAAGGTTTTATTAATCCTGCAGCATGAGAGAAGCATCTGATGCAGCCTTTGGTGATTCTGCGTGACGCTGGATCTCCAAATACATGCCGAGGATCATTAAATTATAGGATTATAAGTACTGTTTTTATTGTAACAACATGATCATTTCTTAAAGCAACCTTTTATTTCAATTAAATGTTTTGCATAGCAGTGGAGATAAAAATATGCAAGATTTGTAAAGTCGACCATAACAGCATTAACACATTTCTACCAGAGCCAACGCTGTCACATAGTGAGCAAGAAAATCTTTGTAAGTTTCTCAAGGCCAAAGTAAACACAAACGGAGTTAAAGACTCTGCGAAGATCCAAAGCACATTTGTAAAATTAACTCTTAAACACACCGTACTTCAGCATTTCACTCAATGTAGCCACTTAGTCCTCAATTACAGCAAAAACTGCACAGCCAATAAAGGCAACTAAAGTGTGTCACGTTTAAAACCAATAAAAACATACAGGGATAAACAAAACAAAGCACAGAACCAAAACTAACTAGCAATAAAGCAAAAGAATCCAGAATAGAAGCTCAGAGAGCTCCTTGCTATTAAAAGCCCGGCTGAATAAATGAGACTTAGATCAGAGGTGGAGCATACATCCTGACGGAGCTGGTTCTAGAGTCTGGGTGCTGGCACTGAAAAAGACCCAGACTTTCTGCATCGTCGTCTGAGTGCACGCGAGGTATCATTTATCCAGGGATCAGCTTTGGGCTTGGAAGATTTAAACCGATCAAGGGCAATTGTTGTTGTGTAAAAGGAGGAAAGAATACGAGACAAAACGGGGGTTCCTATCCAACGGATAAATAAAGCAGAGTCCAAAAAAGCAGCAGAGTCCAAAAAAGCAGCAGAGCATTGAGCAGCTGATGCAGAAGTGAGGATGCAATGAAAACAACCAGCAGATTATCAAAAAGTCAATTTGTTTCAGTAACTTAATTAACTAAGGCAGGGACATCATATAGATTAATTACTCACAGACTGATCCTTTAAAGCTCTTATACCTGTTAATAATGATATTTTGCCTAGATGTTGTTAAAACATTTAAGATTGGAATGTTCAAAATATATCAAATGTATCAAATGAATAAAAATACATTTTTATTACAGAAATGTATGTTTAATACTTGCTTAAAAGGTTATTATTTTCAAAAGTTACTTTTATTCTGACAACTGAGCCTCATTTGAACCCATAATCTAATTTACTGAATATGACTGTAGATGTCATGTGTGAGAGCACAGGACTGTTAATGCAGTGTCTCTAAATCTGTGAAGAGTATGTTCTGTACATAAAAGCTAGACAAGTACATTCCTTTACTTCTATACTGTCAAACATTTACTATTAAAAGAAAGTTTTAGTGAAGAAAGTTAAATCATTTAGATCTTTTGGAAAATAATAATAATAATAATAATAATAATAATAATAATAATAATAATAATAATAATAATTGCATTGATCATTGATTAAGCATTGATCAGAATTGGCTCCAGAAACAGGAAGATGATAGCATGGCAATCCATTGGCTCCCCTTGCATACCTTTTGAATAGATAAAAGTCAGCTTTACCATTGGCATGAGGGTATCAACACGAAAATCTGTTACACATAAATTTAAGAACTTAAATTTAAGATCAAGAATGATACAATACAAAACACATTGAGTCTGAGTCATTGGCCTAGGTATGTTTTTAAAACATCCCTGCTGGTTTGTGGTCAGGGATAATTTTTCTTTGAGATCTGTTTTCCAATCCAAAGCAATGGAAACAGTACTTTGATGCTCAGAAAGGCAAATGAATGTATGAACAATTTGAACCCACCAATTAAGCCTAAAAAGCTAGAAACAAGTCTCTACACCACAATTAATATAGAGCTTAGTTTTTCCAATGACTTGTGGAGCACATAATCATAATCTAGATCAAATGTGATCTTCTATACCCGTGTGGTTGGTGTTGCTGCTCAATAATACATTAAAAAATAAATAAATAAAATACTATAGCAAACTGCACAGATGGCTATAAAATTGTTGGTGTCTAGGTGATGGCAGGAATGTGATTCTCACGGTATTCTTTTAAGAAAGTGAAAGGGGGTAGCTTTCATCCAACCAGCTGACTGGCAATGCACATCAACAATTGGGGCAATGCTTTACTCTGTGCCTTATACAACCAGAGATTATTTTCCCAGAATCTCATTAAAAGGTGCAAACCACAACTTTTTTAAAAACGTTGGTATACCTTCATAACACTAAACAAACCCATGCCTATTCACGTCCTCATGACGACTGATCTAACACTTGTATTTTAGCCCAGATGCGCAGTAGAGGATAGCGCAATCCTATAGAGGTCTTTTTGAACTCTTAATGATCAGTAAATGTTGCACAAATATTGTGGTGTTCATCAAAACTGGTTCATTTCTAGATTTAGAATTTTCATCTCAACATTTACGCTTAACCCTCCTATCTCGCTCCTTGTCGAAACTCAGGACAAACATGCTTATTTTAAATAAACACATTCCTGCAAAAACCAAATTAAGTGCTCTTCACCATCACTAATGGATCAATCAGACATGACATTAAATAAAGAAATGTTGACTAATCAAATTTGCAACGGTCACATGATGCTGAGTCAGTCTAAATATTAGTTTTGGGTTTAAAGAAGATTCAGAGTTTTATGAGGAACAAAAAAAACAACAACAAACAAGCAACTAATTTATCCCAAATCCAATTTTATGGATGGCTGTCAGCTTGAGTGGACTACTAACTGACTTAAGAATTGCCGTACTAAACCAAATGATTGTAGGTTAAGGATGTATATCATAATTTGGAATTTCCTCTGAAAGTAATCTTTCCAAGTTGGTATTTCATTTTGAAAAAAAAAAGCCCCTAATGAATGGCAGATTAGCAGAGTGGAGCAAAATGCCCCCAGCATGAGTCTAAGTATTGTTCAGCTCACCACAGTACAAATGCCATATGGAAACTACGTATCCGTTTGAGATTTCACTGTCAAAGCACTGTTCTGCTGCTACATCACAACCAATATATGTTGATTCTTTTCTTAAGTAAAGTGCATTCATCAGTGCATCAACAGCAGATTGTCAATTTTAGTATTTGAAAACATCTGAATCTTCCCTAACATGCTAACTTTTTCCAACCTTTACCATGGGATTCACAATAAAAGACCCCCAATGGCGAGACGGTATTGGTCTGTGTTATGTGACATGCTCAGGTGAACTCAGTAAGCTGAAACAGTCTGACGATCAAAGCGGTGTGCTAAATTTATACACTGGGAGAAACCCATTTCTGCAAGTTGAGTCTCCGTTGAGTCACCTTTACCCCAATAAAACAAGTTAAAACATTTATACCAACACAAAGAAGAAGTAACCCAGCAATGGGCTTCTCCTTCAGTAAGATCCTCATCTGAAAGTGATGTGTCAATTTACCAAAAAACTTTGTAGTCGTCTCTGCTGAGCCAGATAATCCTCAGAAATGTTGTTGGCTATTAACAGTATCTTTTTTAAATCAATTTAACACCTTGGTGGAGCAAAAAAGGACGTTACTGCAGAAACTCCAGAGGGGATAAAATACTGGTTGAATATGTAAAAGAAGGACGAGCGCTTTTGACTGAGCAACATCTTCATGGTCTTTGGTGACTCAATCACAATAAGGTAAAACCATGTTCCACTGAAGAGATGCTGAGCTTGTCTAGTTTCTTGTGCACTTCTGTTTGGAGAGGACAGACATTTTAAATCTCAACTGAAGCACATTCTTGAGTTACTTTATGAGGCAAATTATCTTTTTTAACAGGCAGGTTAATGAGCATGTTTTAAGCGCTTAAAAATGTGCATTATGTTCAATGCCAAAGCAGACTATGCACTTAAAGACCTTGGAAAACCTTTATGAAGCATCACTATATTTAGATTAAAAAAATAAAGCAGAAAGGACAGACGAGACAAGAATCACTGAAAAAAAAAAGAAATAATTTTCTTACGTTTCAGCCAGAAAACAAAACCCGTGTAGCATGAGCGTAAGGCTGGGAGTACGAACACACCGGTGCTGAAAAAAGTTGGCTGGTGTTTGTGCCATACCGTCTGTTGCTAAGTTACAGGAACACAGAGGCGAGTTTTCTGAATCTGCCGCAGCACATGTCAGCAGCCGTTTACAGAACGTGTCTCCAGTTGGCCTGCATCCCTGCTTGTTTCAAGTAAAAAACATAAACAGGAGCATCCTGCATTAGAAATTAAGTACATGGAATCTTCTATGCAGAATAAGGACAAAAGCACTCAAGAATACAATCCTAAATGTTTTGAATCTGTTTTTTTTTCTATTTTATCAAAGACCACTTTTCTCTTACAGCTCCATTGCTTGTGAGTCTGAGATTCACTGGGAAGATTAAAAGCATGTCTAAAACCTAACGGATCGGGACTAGACATCATAGGTGTAGCAAGGCAGGTAAACACAAAAACATATGTTGTGGGCATCTGTTTCAAATTTCCACACATTACAAGCAACAACCAGTCCAATTAGGCAGCCAGAAACGCCATTACCACTGGAATCCTGCCAAGAGAGACTGGTCTGCTAACAGGTCCTCTGGAAACTTAGAGAGGGGTGGTGGACAATGCAGACGAGCTTTACAAAAGAGCAGAACCAAAGTAAAAAGAAAATGAAGCTTATGACAAAGTAAGAAACCAAAAAAGTCTATACTAATGTCAGGAACTGCAAACACAAGGTCATTTAATTCCCAGTAAGGTCAAATTGTATGCGATTGTTTCTGCAACAGAGACTTAAAAAGGGTGATGGAAGGGAGGAAAAGTATTATTGATCACATACATGAAGTTCTTACATGTCAACGTTTTCAGTTTGCAGCCAGTGGGGGAATTAAATGGCATAATTCATCTTGTTTCAATGCATTGTGGGAAATGTTGTTTTTAAGGACTAGAGTGAAGATAAATGAAGTGTGTGGCAGGAGGTTGAAATTTGAGAAAAGCCCATAATATATTTATATCCATCACAGAGACCAAAATTTACGTTAACAAAATAATGCGATATCAGGACCATATTCCCTAAAATTCAGTGGATGGATAAGCATTTGAATATGCTAATGAATATTGGGAAATTATCTTAATCTTAACTTTAAAGAAGGCTGTTGCAAAAAACTGCTTTGCATCTAAAAGTAAGTAGTAGTAGTAGTAATCTCAGTGGTCAAAAACGTAGAATTAAGTGATATGTCTTCATTAAACAGATGCTGAATGATACATATAAGCGTAGAAGACTGGAGTCACATAAATCAGAGGTCAGGCGTTGCCAGATCATAGTTGCTCCGTGATAGCACTGAGAAATGGCTTCTTCTAGACGTTACGTTTCTCAGATTCTAGAGCGCCAAAAAAAGAAGCAAAACGATTGTGAACATCGGTCAAGCTTTTGAGTGTTGGTGCTGACTTAAGGAGATAAAGGGGCTCAGATGCCATGCGGCGGTCACCATTTTCCTTCTGGACAGGTAAGTTAAATGATTCCTAAAGCTAACCAAAAGACCTGGCAACCGGCTGGCAAACAGTACAACTGAAGGTTGGAATGAGAGCAGGTGAGTGTGCCACCTACTGGCTGGGAGGAGTCAAACTTGTAGCCATCTCCTTAAAAAAGAAAGCCGTGGAAATGTCGGACACCTGATGTCACTTTTTTTTTTTTTTTTTAATTCAGCTTTATTACTGAATATTGAATATCTGCCGGCAATGAACTCTACGTGAACTGTGGAGGACAGATATTAAAACGGAATAATGGTGAGGGAAGAACAACAAATCCAGCAGTTTGTTCCCACATCAGCACATTTCATTGACAGCGCGGCTTCCGCAGGAAACACAAACAGATGCAGGGGTACGTGCCATTCAAACATTCACACTAAACCATCAGCCTGGCTTTTGCTTGCATAACCAAACATTAGACCTCAGAAAGAAAACAAAGAGTGACAAAAGGGTGAAACTCCAGGCTTTCCACTAATTGACACATTCTTTGCAAGTTTACAGTGCAGAAGATCCTTTGATAATTGAGACGAAGAGATGCTTCAATGAGTTTTTAAAATGGCATTTTCACTAAATGCTCTTTGCAAAAATGATGCACTCATTCCTTCTGTCAGGACTTAAAATAAATATGTCCTGCATGGCTTAAAGCATGAAGCAAGTGCCCCTTTAGGCGTCTTAAAACTGTCACTGAAAATTACAGATTTGGCTGAAACTCTAATAAGAAATTTTTGATTTTTAACACCTTTATTTACAACCCGCAAACTGGAACATCCCTAGTTGAACAAAACTAGGCACGGACTACAAATTAACCATGGTATGACAACCTTCATTAACAGTACCACAGACTTGAGGTGTCCTAAAAACTGTTTTTATTCAAAACAGAGAAGCAACAATGCTGCCTACAAAGCTGTGGAACATCAGCTTTTATCTAAGGGGATCAGAATGACAGGAAACCTAGAGTGGAAAATGTTTTTGGCCTTGAAATTATCACTTTTTTAAACCCTTGGCTGAAAAAGCCTGAGAGGAATTGAGAGAACAGTGGAGAGTTCCCTCAATGTCCGCTGACATTGAGGGAACTCTCTACTGTCAATTTTCCCAACACACCAATCCCATTATACGGTTTTCATTTTTGGCCTAATCTGTTTTTCATTCAGCCATATCGGAGGGTTTTTAAGTTTTTAAAAAGGTCACGTCACTGCATTGCTGGCAGATTTAAGTCCCATCTTTGCCAAGACCACTTTAAGCAGAAAAAAGAAAAGTTGGTGTTTGGGCTTGACTCTGCGCTTTCTGAATTTCTTTATTGGTTTCACGCCAGATGTAACGGGATGAACGCCTTTCAGAGGGTTCAATTTTAGTCATATCAGTCGTAAGAATATTTTCTGGAAAGTTTTGGTGATCATTTGTTTTTCTTTCTAATTTTAAATAAGATACATGTCTTTTGATTCTTGCTTATTTTGGTCTGGGGGCCCATCTCTTCCTTTTTGTTAAACCATGACCACTGACCTTGACAGAGGAAAGATTTTGTTTTTACCTCGCTTAATATTAATTCCTAATATTGCACACACACAAAAAAAGAGAATAAAGAAAACTAGACTGCTGCACGGCAAATAAGGAATGGCAGATGAGCAGAGCAGAGCAGTACCCAGCGCAAAAAAAAAAAGTTAGAAGTAATACAAATACTGTGTTCATGCAGTCAAAGTTTCAGTCATAACACAGCTCACTACACACAAGGCCCCTGAAAGACATGGTACCTTTAAAGGCTTTCCATTTACACAGGAATCACCCACGCTATGACCAGCTATAAATAAAAACACACTTGAGCATTTCCCAGAAGTCCTACCTATCCATTGTGTGGAACTACTGAGGCCTTTAGCTCAGTGCTTCTCAAATGGTGGGGCGCGCCCCCTAGGGGGGGCGCGGTGCAATACCTGGGGGGGCGCGTGTGACCCTGGGGAACAGGCTTTTTTTTTTTTTTTTTTTTTTTTTTTTGGCCGTACTAGTATAAAGTGTAATTGCGCATCCACTACAGTAGGGGCAGTGGCGCTCTCATTGTTACTTTTGTCACATTTGCGACAGTGCAACATTTTACGACTTACAGGTTTGCCTTGGTTACCAGTGTTGAGTCAACAGAAAGCTCCGTCTGCGTTCTGTCTATAGTCTCCGTTATTGAACATAACAACCCCCAACATGAAAAAGTTTTTAACAGGGATGAAAAGGAAAGCGGAGAGAGACAAAGATAATGAGACAAAAGAAAGTCACCCGAAAGCTAAGACGAGGAAATACGACGAAGCGTATTTAGCGCTTGGCTTCACGGTCACTACAGTTGGAGAAGAGGAAAGACCGCTGTGTTTGGTCTCTAAAAATGCTCGCAGCAGACAGCATGAAGCCAAATAAATTAGCGCGTCACCTAAATCCGTTACACCCCAATCACGCCAATAAGCCGCTAGAGTTTTTTCAGCGAAAACGTGCTGAATATAGCCAACAGTCATCCCGCGTTGTGAAGGCTACTTCAGTTAACCACCGAGCGCTGTTAGCATCATATAAGGTGGCGTACCAAATTGCGCAGTGCCAGCAGCCCCACACCATAGCAGAGGAGCTGATACTGCCTCCTCATTTTGATCAAAAAAAGAAAGAAAAAATGAGCACAAATTGTTTAATTCATTTTGGTTTTGTAGGTTCAAGTGTTTTATATATTGTGCTTCTGAGTTAATGTTGCTGAACTGAATATATATTAGTTATTATTTTTTTAGTTTTTGTAGTTTATTAGTTATTATAATAAATATTTATTGATCTGATTTAATTTTGCAATGGTGCAATTAGTTGGTCAAACATGTTTACAGTTTAAACAAGGATTTATTTATTTTTAACTTCTTAAAACACGATTTAATAAAGTTATTCTTTGAAAGTTTGACCATATGTCTTTCTTTTTTTCTTTAATGTTAATAAGGATAAAATGTTATGCAGGGATGGATAGTCATGGTGGGGAGTGGGGGGCGCGAACAGTTTTCTTCTTGTTAGGGGGGGCGTAACAGAAAATAATTGAGAAGCACTGCTTTAGCTGTATATTGTATATTAAAAAGAAAACTTTTAAATTACACATCAAATCATGAGTGTTTTCAGGAAAACTCCCCACCAGACTCTCTTGTTGTTCTAGGTAACATAGGAATAACTTCATGTGTGCTGCAACTATATTGGTTAAAGTAAACCAGTGAAGAAGAAGCAGCAGCTGCATCAAAAGAAGAAAAAGCAGAAGAGGAAGAATGTTACTAAAGCTTTGAAGAAAAATCCAAACAATCTTGCTGTAACTTTGCTTATTTTGTCTTCATTGTCAGAGTTCTGACTTTATCAGAAATCTGTCTCAAACAACAACAACCCAAGCCAGCATATTTTTAGAGTGGTTTGAAATGTATTTAAAACTAGAATTTTACTGGATCATCCAACTATAAAATACATGCTTGGTTGGGTTAAGGAATACTTAGACTGTTTTAAACCATTCTTTGTCTTTTGCTTATCCAAGAGGGGGCTACACAGACACAGCAGTGTGAAAAATTACTTGCCTTCTTGCAAATTTATTTATCAGATCAAAGTAATGTTTCCCCATCAACACCAAGTCAAATTCCTTGTAAGTGCAAACCTACTTGGCAATAAACTTGATTCTGATAATGTGAATATCAAAGATAACTGTGTGACTACAAAGGGAAGTTTTTAAAAGGTGGCTGCTGCAAGTTTTGAAGATAAATATTATTTATTTTATTTCCCATACATGCTCTTACAATCGCTCGACTTGTAAAATGAGTTATCCTCTATTTACCGCAGTTGCCTCTACAGGCTGGACATTCAGTTTACGAGAGAGTGATTCAGGCCAAATCCTCTGCGCGCTCTCATTCACTTGGCTACTTTGTTCCCGTCGTAATTGATGCATTAGCGAGAGAACTCGGGCTAACTTTAACATTTAAAACTTTCTCAATTTAGAAGACATTACACCTCTAAACAAAAGATCGGTGCAGTCGCAGCGGCAGCTGCTTTTCCTCTTCTCTCATGCACGTGCACAAGGCTGGTGTTATTTCAACTTGTTGCCAGAAGGGGCAGATGTCTGCAAAAATCCTGGAGTTTACGCTATGCTCCTTTAACATCATAATTTCATTAATTAAAGAGAAACGTTATCCAAAAAAGACCTACCGTGATGTGAAGAAGTAACTATTATAACATTATAAATCGTGAATCACCTGATACACCAAATGTTTTGGAAAGCTTTGTTCATTTTTATTTGCCACACCCAGAGCTGACAAGAGCCAAACATGTAGTAACAGGAAATCAACGAAATAGAGCCGGTCTAACAACATGAAGGAGGATCAAAGTGGCTCATACCCCGAGCTACCTTTATAGTTATGCTGTGATAGGCTTAGGCTGCTGGAGGACATCAGGGTCTAATTTTCTCACTCTACTGATTTCTACTGTTCTCCAGTTTTGCATTGCATTACATTGAAATGACTGTTGTCATTTCAGCTTTTAACTTTTTGCTCTCTCTCTTTTTCTTCATAGTAGGTATACCTGGTCTGGCGTTCTGTTAACTGTGACATCATCCAGGGAAGACAGATCACCCGCTACTACCATCTAATGTAGAACAGATTACTAGATCAATGTGTGCTTCTGTGCTTGTTTGTCTCTCTTGTTGTGTCTCTGCTCTGTCTTCTGTAACCCCAGTCGGTCGAGGCAGATGACCGTTCATACTGAGCCCGGTTCTGCCGGAGGTTTTCCTTCCCGTTAATGGGGAGTTTTTCTTCCCACTGTCGCTTCATGCTTGCTCAGTATGAGGGATTGCAGCAAAGCCATGTACAATGCAGACGACTCTCCCTGTGGCTCTACGCTTCTCCAGGAGTGAATGCTGCTTGTCGGGACTTTGATGCAATCAACTGGTTTCCTTATATAGGACATTTTTGACCAATCTGTATAATCTGACCCAATCTATATAATATGATTGAACTTGATTTTGTAAAGTGCCTTGAGATGACATGTTTCATGATTTGGCGCTATATAAATAAAATTGAATTGAATTGAATTGAATTGAATTGAATCAAAGGTCTGAAAAATCCACACATCAAACCCTGATGTAAAGAAATTCAAGAACAGAAGACGCAAAGTAGTTGACATCGACCAGTCAGGGTTACAGAGTAATTTCTGAAGCTTTGAGACTCCAGCGAGCCCCAATGAGAGCCATTACCTATGAATGGAGGAAAGAGGAAACTGTGGTTAAGCAGCCCAGGAAAGGGCAGACTACCAACCCTACTTTGAGGGGGGGTCACAAAAAGACCAACATTCACACAGTCAAACATTGTGGTGGGAATGTAATAATCTGGGGATGCTCTGCTGCTTGAGGACCTGGACCACTGGCCATAATTGATGTGACGCCTCCCGTCAATCAATCTTGCAGGCTCGTCAACAAGTGACCAATCGGCAACAGCAATTTGTTCCAAAGTGATACGCTCCTTAGCTGCTCAGACCCTTTACCTCCAACAACATTTTGCATTACGGATGCATTGCAATCAGATGGATTTCATTAAGAAATATCACTAAAAATTGTTAAATGGTAAAAACGTAAAAGATGGATAAAAACATAAATCCAACCTCATGAGCAGCTGAACACAACAATGATCGATGGGTAACTACAGCATGCTTGTCTGTATGTAGGTAACTGCTAGCTAATGCTACATTTTGTTCATTGCATGTTAAGTGGTTAAAGGGTAATGCTTTATACTAGTTCTGCTGTGTTTTATGTATATGTTGCATATATGTATCTAACAACTTCTGCTTGCATACGCAGTTTTTTGCCAGCTAAAGATCAGTTAACAGGACTCTGATTTTGCACAAAGCTTTTAATAGGTACAGTAACTATTAAAGTGCAGTAATTTTGCACTCCTAAATCTGAATTTCACTGTAAATTCTTGCCATACGTCGCTCAATGGCAGCATGAAAACATCTACCGCAGTAACTACTACAGGATTGTCTCAGAAAATTAGAATATTGTGATAAAGTTCTTTATTTTCTGTAATGCAATTAAAAAACATGAAATGTCATACATTCTGGATTCATTACAAATCAACTGAAATATCGCAAGCCTTTTATTGTTTTAATATCGCTGATTATGGCTTACAGCTTAAGAAACCCAAATATCCTATCTCAAAATATTAGAATATCGTGAAAAAGTATACTAGTAGGCTATTCAACTAATCACTTCAATCGTCTAAATTAACTCGAAACACTGCAGGGTTTCCTGAGCCTTGAAAAACACTCAGCTTGGTTCAGTAAACTAAATCACAAGTATGGTAGTGGTTAAGAGACGACGTAAGATTCTCACAGTAACTGGTGTACTGACCATGGCATTACTGTCCTTGATTGGCCTGCCAATTCCCCTGACCTGAACCCCATAGAGAATTTGTGGGGTATTGTGAAGAAGAAGCTGAAAGACACCAGAGCCAACAATGCAAATGAGCTAAAGGCCGCTATTGAAGCATCCTGGGCATCCATGACACCTCAGCAATGGCACAGGCTGATTGCCTCCATGCCACGCCGCATTGATGCACTAATCTGTGCAAAAGGATTCCCAACCAAGTACTGAGTGCATTAATGGACATTTTCAAATGTTTGATTTTGTTTTGCTGTTAGAATTTTTTTTTTTACTTGGTCTGAGGACATATTCTAATATTTTGAGATAGGATTTTTGAGTTTTCTTCAGCTGTGCGCCATAATTAGCGATATTAAAACAATAAAAAGCTATATATATATATATATATATATATATATATATATATATATATATACCGTCATAATATCAATTGTTAGAGTGATGGATTCTATTCTTTACCAGAAAATCCAAAAGGAGAATCTCTGGCCATAAATGTGTGACCTTAATTTCAAGCACATTTGCAGAACAACAATGATCAAAGCACTCCGGCAAGTCCACCTTTGAATGGCTCAAAAAACAAAACAAAGGTTTTGGGGTGGCCTAGTCAAAGTCCAGAATGAACCTTGATTGAAATGCTGTGGCGTGACCTTAACAGAGTGTACATATTTCAAAATCCAACAATGTGGCGAAATGAAAACCATTCTGCCACAAAAACTGGTCCAGTATTCCTCCACAGTTTGCAAAAGAGTCACGTCAGTTTTCACTGACCATTACCTTTTCACACAGGACCAGGCAAGGGTTGCATAGCTGTTTGTCCCCTCAATAAATGAAATTATTAGAAAATGTAATTTTCTAATAATAGAGAATAAGAGATAAGTTGAGTTAAATTATCTCTGCCGTATATTTAAAAAAAAAAAAAATTTAGTAATCTGAAACATTTAACTGAGACAAACGGGCAAAAACAAAAGAAATCTGTGAGGTGTTTTTTTCATAGCTCTGTACATTTCTTTAAGTTAACAGACCCTTCTATGTTCTTTAGGGAGGTCGTTGGGTGCAAAAGACATAAAGACCCAACTTCCCGCTGTTCATTGAGGCATTCTTATAAAAGTGCTTAGCATATAAGAGCAGTGCCGTTAAAGCAAATGTTTATGAGCTCTACAGGGCCTGATAAAGACAGTAAAATGGGTCAGCAGCCAAAATCCAGGCGCGCAAAAACGGCAACCCATTTAGAAGTTACGGCAAAACACAAACAACATAGAGCGCGGTTCCAGGATAATAACGAGCTGGAGAAAGTCATATTTTCCATTATGTGTATCTTCAGAATTAATCAGGGTGAATTAAACCCGCATGTAAGCATCTTTGTTAAAGATACAATCCAGCTGCCACGAGGAATGCTTACTAAAATGTCACCAGGAGTATTAGGATGTTATGATGTGTAGCAGTAGGACTATAAAAAAACAGAACATCCTCTGCAACCATCCAAACCAAGCTCATTACAAAAGCAAAATTAAAATCAACGGGAACTGCGTGTGGACCCCTTTTCTTGCTTTTGGAGCAGGGGGTCTGGAATAATTGTCCAATACAATTTTATTACCTTAGAAGTAATGCTCAGAGTAATGCTCAGTTAATTATTTCTTCTCCAATCTTATGCTGCTCCAAGAATTAAGTGATTGGTCTTAAATATTTAAAAAATGTACAAACCAGATGTCTGTATAAACTGTATAAAAAGCCAACCTTTTAATCCCTTACTGTCTGTTATTAAAGGAGACATATCTTGCGAAATCCTCTTTTTTGAGCCCTTAAATACATTTTATTGTGTACTTGGAGTCTCTAGGAACGTAGGAAAGTTGAATATAGTTTGTCCAGGTGCTGCGTATATATATTTATATTCTGTTCTGGGTTATGTTTTTCAGTCCGTTCAATTTTTCCTTTTCCTCCCCCATCATGTTTTTTGAAAATTTAAGTCAGTATTTCTGGCAGAGCTGTTAAACAAGGTCATGGACTTTCAGTTTACTAATTTCGTAAACCTGCCATTTTTAGTTCTTGCTGTGATTTTGTAGTCCAAGCTGCAGGACGCTGAAGCTTCAAGTGGATAAGTGAAAATGTTTGGTTCATTTCACCGTTCCTCAGCATGCTACAAAAATGGCCGAGCGGGGTGGAGTGGAACGCTCTCTGACCCGGAGGGGGGCGGAGTCTGAAGAGCCACCTTTGGATTTAAAGAGAAAGCACCTAAACAAGTTGCTCCCAGACACACCTCTGAACAGCGGTGACGGGGAAATGAAACCAAAGCCTTGAAGTTCCTTTTTATATTAGACCACAACTGAATGACTTCAATGTGACAAAGAAGGATTTAAAAGCATATGTCCCCTATAAAAGAGAGAGAACTTTTTTTTTATTTGAAATTTACACAAAATTACATATTCCTCATTAACTACCATCCATCCATTTTCTAACGCCTATCCCTGCTGGGGTCGCGAGGAGTGCTGGTTCCTATCTCCAGCTGTCAATGGATGAGAGGCGGGGTACACCCTGGACAGGTCACCAGTCTATCATAGAGCAACACAGAGACAAACAGGACTAACAACCATTGTCGCACACACTCAGACCTAAGGAGAACCTTAGAGAGGCCAATTAACCTACTAGTCATGTTTTTTAGACTGTGGGAGGAAGCTGGAGTACCCGGAGAGAACCCACGCATGCACAGGGAGAACATGCAGACTCCATGCAGAAAGACCCAGGACTTTCTTGCTGCAAGGCAACAGCACTACCCACTGCGCAGCCCTTATAAACAACCGTCTTTCAAATTTCCTATTTTATCAATTGCGGTCATTTTCAACCTCTACAAGGTTGCTTATTTGCCATTTAACCCTCACATAAATCAGATATAAGATTCTCTTTGCCTGCAATTATTCCTTGGATCTGTCATGGTGTCTTGATAACTCCAAACAGTGAACATAAAAACTATGTCCCGGTACATCATAACTAGGGGACTTACAGAAAATTATTAAAAAAAAAAAAAACATACTGAAACTTTCACCAGTCAGGAGGAGAAGTCATGACAGAGATGTTATAGAAATCTGGCTTTAATTGGGTTTACATACTTTATCCACTTATTCCAAATTTAATTTAAAAAAATTGTCTCTTTGGATATTCAGGGTATAAGTTAGAGACTGAACTTTTTCTATTGTGGGTCTGGTTTGATGAAAAATATTATTCTATCTGCTAACTGCCAGAATAATGACACTGAGATTATTTTAGATCTAATTGTTATTACCTTTATTTCAAATCCAAACGTGTACACACTTCTTAAGTTATTTGGTAGAATTGCCTTTTAAACTGTATGACTTGGGTAAAACATTTTGGGTATCCTTCCGCAAGCTTCTCACTAGTGAGCTGGCATTCGCCCCATTCCTCCAGAATGGGAATGGAGGAATCTTCTTCTTATGCCACATCCTATATGAATTAAGCTGTATTCTCAGCATCATTGTCCTTTTGGAAGACCTGTTTGGACTAAACTTTAAACAGCTTCACTAATGTTCTGACATGTTGATTCAGCACTTCCACAATGTCCTTTTTATCGTGATGCCATCTATTTTGTTAAGTGTACCACCAGACTCTCCTGCTGCTGTTTTGCCCACAGCATGATGCTGCCACCGCCATACTTCACAACTGAGAGGCTGTTCTCAGACTTTCAAGCGTCCCTCTCTTTACACCAACAATTGTTACAATGGTCATTACGGCCAAACACTTCAGTTTTAGTGTCACTGGACCGCAGGACACGCCCCACTGTTTGGAGCGGCTTTTGAGCCCATATAAAATGCAGGACTAGTTTCCCCGAGCATAATGGCCCCATCTTACTAGTTTCAGTAAACTTCCCCTCAAACCCAAATTTTTTTTATGTTGTTTTGGGTTTGATGCACACATTTTGCCCAAAACTCATTTTCTATCTGTATGGTACCATGGCTGGGCATTCCCCTGTGCCTTTTATACTTCTGTAGAGCTGAACAAAAGGTGGCATCCTCAGGCATCTGGAAATTGTAACAAATGACATGGTTTCCTTTGATTTTGCCTTGATGTCACATAAGGAAGCAGGGTGTTTGAGGTGTTGCCTTAACATACACCCACAACTGTGCCTCAAATTAACTCAAAGGTTGTAGGTTAACCTGTCCCCCAAAAAAAGGGCACCATGATCTTGGTTTTCCCAGTTTTTTATAGACAGAAACTTTTTGAAAGAAAGATTGAAGAAATTAATAAAAAAGAATCTCTCATCATTCTAGCAATCCGCTTCTCACCCAATGACTGCAGGAAATGGGTACCAGCCCCCCTGCAACCCAGCAAGGACAGGCTGGTATAGACAATGGATGGATGGATAGTTCTGGCAATCAGCAAGCAGAAATAATGCATCTCTATCTACGGCGTCCATGTAAATATTTCAGATGTATATGGGTGCTGTGAACATTAACAGAAAATGTAGCCACTGGAATTGTTTTAGTAAGAAATGTACACGTCTGATTAACAATCACCACATCTTACCATATTTTCAAATTAATTACATGGCTGGTCTTTTTTACAGGAAGGAAACAACAAACCAAATCCTATCTTGACTATTGCCTATTCCTTTGCTCCTTTTACTTAAGACACCACAGTGAGTATATGATGTACTATTTGTAATTCTGCACCATAATTTTGGTGCACACAGAAGTGTTATTAGATCCCACAGCATAGAGGATACTCAACAAGTCAACTGGAAACAAATGGGCAACTGTGCTCTCCTTTAGTTGTAATCAAATATTTTCCCAATAACAACTGCATTCAAAAATGAGACAATTTTCCGTCGTTGCTTACGCCGAATGAAATTTCTGTGAAGACAAACGAAGCCAGTCAAACCGCACAGGAAAAGTAAGAGTGCTCGTCTAATTCCGCCGCGCCAGCCCTGAAGTTTCTGCATCTCTACAAAGCAGAGTTCAGAGGGAGTTAAACACCCCATAATGCTTTTAAGGCACACAAAATTCTGCTATTACAAATTCAGCCTCTGAACGGCTAACAAAGTCAGGATCAAAATTCCACATCCATCCTTAAAAGACTCAGGGTCTTGATATCATCTCCTGAAACTACATTAAAAAAATAACTGCATATTTTGCACTTTAAACACACACACACACACACAAGTCATAAATAGAGAAGACCTTGGCCTGTTTGCCATGTTTGTATGTTTCAAGTGGCAATAGTCAGGTCTTTGCCACTATTATTTTATAGTTCTGGTTCTGAAGCTAAATAAAAGTTTGGGAACTACTGAGCTAGAAGTTCCTGCTTTCTTTAAAAAAAAACTAAGCTCTACAAATCTGATTTGATACAACTTAGCTGATGTTTCTTATATGTATAACTTTCCATCAGGGAACATAGACCTTTTTTAACCTGAAAATACCAAAATGATGTCACACTGACAAAGCTATTTAATTATATTTTACAACACCCAAAAAAAGCTTATAAATAGGCAAACAGGCAAAAATAATGTGTTATGTCATCTTTTGTCATTTCCTTTAAGTGGGTCTGTAGCCATGACCAATTTTATCTTACATTTTAATTACAAAGGGAGAAAATGAAAGCATACTTGTTCCCAGGTAATCTCAATTAGAAGAAAAAAAAGAATACTAGTTAATCCAGTGCTCTCAACAATAATCCACATTTAGAAATAGCCAAACTGAATTACAGTTGGAAAAAAAAAAGTACTGCCATAGAGCTACACTGCCTAATTCGCTTGAGATGTTTTGCCATACTGAAGTTAACCAAACATTTCATTTCTACATTATAAATGTCATAAGCCTGCTTTAATTGGGTCTGCTAACTCCACTTCTTGGCATGTGTCCCCAAAAGTGACATTCTAAATCAACAAATCAAGCTTTGGGGTTTCAAATTTGGGGAAAAGAAGATCAGGATGTGATTACTCAGTTCACGCTCTGCAACTTGGTTGCTATACAGACTCCATTAAAAGCCGCTTGTCCTTGAAAATTAAACTAATGCAAACTGGTTTATTATCCTATTATCCTTTTTGTTTTAAACTATGACAATAGACAATAGATACATTACATGTAATCCTCTTCTTAATTTAGGTTAACACCAAGATCCAACAGCTATGCACCTCCAGGCATAATGCATTGTGTATTTCTGACCACACAATAATAATAATAATAATAATAATAATAATAATAATAATAATAATAATAATAATAATAATAATAATAATAATAATAATAATAATAATAATAATAATAATAATAATAATAATAATAATATGGAGGCAGCCTAACACGATATAAAGGCTGCAAAGCTTATGCAGCTCTTCCCAAGCAGGATTAAGTCATTTTGGACTCAACAAGCAGAGATTGTAGCAAATTGAGGGTTCAAAATGGGTTTTACTGTCAATAAATGCAGAAAAAAAAGGATGACAGAATGAGATCTTTAAAAATTAAAGACAAAAAATAGCAAAGTGTGGATCAGCCTGGTAAAGGTCGAATAAGAAACGTTACTATGACAAAATATCAAAGGTGAGTCAAAATCTTTGTTCTAACTCCCTTCTGCCCTTGCTCATAAATAATAAATTAACTACAAGAAAGGGGACGGCAATATTTCAAATTCATCCCATTTAAAGCCAGAAAATATTTCCCATGAAAAGAAAACCATCTTTTCATGGGAAATATTTCTGTCACTTTAATATTCTGCGAACATGAAGTGAAAGCTTCATTTGACCATTATCCACCATTCTGACAGTCGGCTGAATAAAATCAAATCTAAAAAGCTGACAAAAACAAGCAATCATCCTTAAAAGAATCAAATTCAATTAAGCAGGTTTTTAGTCCCCTCGATGCAAACACATGCCAGCCTTTAACCACAAAAGTTGATAAAAACCTATAAATCACTCTAATCAAAAACGTCCCTCTGCAAGCGTTTGTCTTTTCAATTTCAAAGTCAACAATTACTCTCCAATTAAATCCAGTGTAAACAGTGTTACTCCTAGAAACCGCCTTCCTATACGACAGAAAGTCAGGAGTGACACTCGTCTTACTCTTTCCAAAAACTTATTTTGTGCGTATTTTATGCCCAAAACGCCGACCTGTATTATGCAGGTCTATTCCATACGGCTGTGAACTTTCTGCAACTATCAGCATTTCATTCCTGACAACCTTTCGTTCCATCAGTGTGACAAATGATTCTGCGGAAGACACTCAACTAATTGGAGGCTTTGGCACCAATGCCTTTTTTTTTTTGCGCACGGCGACTGCGTAAAAACCCCATGTCCCTGCGCGCCATTCCCAGAAGCAGGCACCTACCTGTTTCCACAGAAAGCTGTCCACTCCGTTTAACATCCAAGAAATGGCCACGTGGATGGCGGAGAGAATAACTCCAGTGATGACAGCGGCGCGCATCCTGACGGGCAACAGCGTATAGATGACATGGATGAAGAACACGGTCCACCAGATTCCCTCCGACGCGCTCCTGGGCTGCACCAGCAGCACCCCGATCACCTGGATCACAATCACCAGCAGGATCACTACATAGCACACCACCCACATGTGGTCCTGGTGAAACGCGTTCCTGTTGCACACCACCATGAGCACCAGCGTGAGGAAGATGGCCAGGGAAAACACCACCACGTACGTGACCCTCGGAGCTCCTGAGCAGTGGAAGGCCAGCATGACGGTGAAGACCAGCACCAGCACCCCCATCAGCATGGTCAAGCTGCTCTGGTTGAGGCGGAAGAAGTAGCGCTGGTAGAGGCGCTCCAACTTCTCCGACTGGAACTTCTTGGATTTAAAAACGTGCATGACGCTGACGCAGCACGCCACCAGGGAAAAGTTCACCTCCGGCATGACCTCTTCCTCCTGTTCCCCCTTGTCGCTCCTGGATTTGGCTCTCCGCTCCTCCAGACCCAGCTCCACGGACTTGGGTCTCACCTCGCCGCCGTCTGGGCGCCTCGCAGACGCAGGGTTGCTGTTGACTCGACTCTCCTCGCCATGGTCCTGCCAAGCCGAGCGGGACCTGAAGCTGACCCTGCTGCTGACGGTCGTGGAGGCTCGCCCGGGAGGCCGGCGCTCCGGATCGACATCATCCGCCTCCTCCTCCTGCCTCCAGCGGCTGTTGGTGCGGGCGAGCTTCTTGCGCGGGGATCTGGCTGAGTATGGGCACCCGTTGGCCACAGAGTCAGCCTCTCCCCACGCTGATCTGTGCTCGGTCCCTCCCCTCAGCCCGGGCGCACCGACTCCGGGTGGGCTGACGCTGTTTGATCTGGACATTGTGGATGACGCAACAAATATGCAGACACACGGGGGGAAAAAAAGTTTTGTCCCACTGAGGGAGGAGGAGGAAAAAAAAAAAGTCTGGGGTACTATTTAGTCACAATGTTGTCTCGCTTTAAATATTTCATATGAACTGAACTGGTCATCTTTAGGAACAATCTAAACATCTTTGATGCTTAAATAATAATAAAAAAAGTACTTTCTGATTCCAGCTTTAAAAGCAGGAATTTACGATAAAATTAATCTTAGAAAATGCGTTAAGTGGCAAAAAAAAAATAAATAAATAAATCCTCGGGGGGATAAAAAAGGAAATCAATTGAACATGAAAAAGTCATCGGGGGGGAAGAAACACTGGATCCAGGTGGATTTGGCTCTACATCATGGGGCCCAATTAGCGCTCATCCATGGAGAGGTTGCACGGCAGCGCGCCTCGTAGATGGAATAAATACATTACACAACTGAGAAGGTCCCCGGAGATCATAGCGCAGAACCATCAGTTTTACTGTGAATCCATTACGGTCACATGCGGATTTGCTTCCTGTATTCCTCCGGTCGCCTGTGATGCGCATCGAAACATAAAGCCAATTCCCACGTTGGCGGCTGCCATCTCCATGCACCTGTGCTCCGCAAACATTTCAGCCTTGACGGTAGCGGGAGCCACACGTTTGGTCAAAACCAGGCATCATCGTCGTCATCACGATCCTTTCACGCGGAGCAGAGGAGAGCTCGGGCGCTCCTCCTCCGCCTCTCCCCCCTCTGGCAGTCTTGGTCAACGGCAGAGCGTGTGTCACCGCGCCAGCAGTTCATCGTCAGCCCCGACGCACAATCGATGGCCAACAGCTGTCCATCGCCCGTTCGGATCTCCCGGAGAAGGTCTCCTCAATCGCTCTGCAGCTGCAGACTCTGGGTGCGCGGCCGGACAGCGGCCAGCATTTCACGGAGCGTCCGCTCGGTGCTAGCGTGGGCTCCCACTGCCTCCGGCAAGCGCCCACGGCGTCCGTCCCGAGCGTGGCATCACAAACAGAGGCGCCGCTGGTTGTCGCTCCGACGATCCTTCAACCAAGTGTGCTTCCTGTGGCCCGCCTCTCCGCCGCGCCTCCATTGGAAAGGGGAAGAGGGTGAGTCACTCTTCGGCGAGCTTCCATTGGACCGCAGGCTGGTCAATCCCGATCGGAGGCTGCGCGACCCCCACGGACGCCTTGGATGAATGCGCGGACCTGTGCCCACAGCTGGAAAAGCCCGCACACGCAGAACCCCGCATTGACCAAGGGGGCCGAATGATTTCCCGTCCTCACCAATGGCTTCCTCCTACACCAAAACATTCAGCTCTCCCGGTCCTTATAATAAAAAAAAGACGAAAGCATTGGTAATGCAACTTTATGCTCCTAAATAGTCTTCTTTTTAAATTATTTTTCTTCCCAGTTTATGTTCTACCTTAATTGCTCTGTCCCCCCCCCCCCTCAAAGCTCTTTATTTGTTTGTACATTGCATGTAAATTTTCTTTTGCAAAAAAGAAGGAAAAAAACAGCATAAGAATAGATTAATTTGACTAATTCTGTTATTCATCATATTCAAACAGTGTCAGTTCCTGGAAGAATGGCGCCACAGGTGATTCACCTTTAATGGGCCCCCTTCCAGTTTAGGGTTACATTTTCAAATCCCCCGACGAAGAGCATTCTTCATATAAATAGTATCAATACTATTTTAATACACACAATAAAAAAAATACACGCTGAAATAAAAGATTAAATTGACGCTATTGTCTACTTTCAAATGTGAAAACAGATTTTTGGATTTGTCATTTAATGTCTCCTGAAAGGCAGCTTTTTGTGGTGGCGGGGTTATAATTATTCTATTTATTCATGTTCTAGCCTTTTAGTTGTCTTATTTCTTTTTCAGTTCATAAAAATCTTCGAAAAGTGGCTTTTAAGCTTAGTCTACTTTAAAATGTATTGAAACCAAAAGCAGTGGTGATTCAGTGGTGCCCTGGGAGAGCCCTTCTTCATCGCCCTATTTTAAACCCTCGTTTCCCATGACCTGCGCATAAACAATTCTATAGGTGTTGCTTCGCCGCTCCGTTTAACGCCTGTTGTCCTTGAGACGGCTTGTTCTTTTCAGGGACGTGAACACTGCAAAATAGATTTCAGTTTCAGGTCTGTGGGCCTTTTTTGCCGAGGAGATGCCAGATTTAGACTTCTCTGCAAACAAACAATATTGCATTGTTCAAATCCTCCGATGGTTCAAAATCGCATAATAAAAAACAAATTCGAATGTAATCGTTGTGGACTTCTTCCTCTTATCCCGGGATAAGAGGATTTTCAATGCTTTAAGTAGTTCCTTTTTGCGACAAAGTTTGTTCCATCGTCTGAGCATAAAATTTGTACTTCTCCTCGACTGCATAGGGAAAATCACACCATATCATTTAACAAGGCTCCTTCTACGTTTTATCGTTAAAGGTCCGAAGACGTCAACACCCACATTGGTAAAAGGTGGCTAATCAGGTAGTAACCTGTCTGCAGGTAGGTCGGCCATCTTTTGTCTCCCAGCCTTAAAGGAACTCTACCGTGAACCTGTCCCGGGTTTTCCCCTAGTTTGCTGCTTATTCCTACAAATAAAAAGCCTGGACTTGCTCGATCAAGCAATCAATTAGTCAATTGCTATTATCAAATTACACCTTTTAACTCATAATACATAAAAAGCATTTTTCCTAACCAGACCAAAATAGCTAAACTAGCTTGAGGAATCCAATATTTATCTCACAGTACTACTGTTAATATATGGTTGCGACCACAATGTCAAATTTCTGGGTGGATGTGCTACAGTATGAGGTTGGCTATAAGTAAACTTAGACAGGATGGTTGGATGACTTTCCTCATTCCAGCTTTATTAAGGTGGCTCAAACTAAGGTGGTTTGTGGATCTGCTCTTTCTATTGATCAGAGGGTATTTACTTTCTATGTAGTCATGTTGCCTACCTAGCCATACTAGCTCTGTTTCTGTTTCAACCAGCTTTTCAAGTGACAGCGGGCGCTACTGAATTCCTGATTTGAACTCCTGCATGTTCTGTGCAACGAACTAGTTCTTGTTTTCAGGATTGTTCTCAGACTGACAGATTGTCGTTTCAAACTTGTCTCTCTTGTTTTTCAGTAACGCTTGTGTCCCTTCAGCGGCCTTTTTCAGTCATTGGCGTGTTGAGTACTAAGCAGCAGAACTGTTGATTGTGTCATAGCTCACGTGCCTGCCGGTCATGATCACTCGGGCACATGTTTTGATTTCTGGGTCTTGTTCTGTGGTCAGATCATTTTTATCCAGTTGATTTGGTTGATCCATCCTCACCAGCATCAGCAAAAATGATGCAACTGTGCTGAATGTCTGGATCTTACTCTGGGTATGCTGAACTCCACCAAACTCTCCAAGTCTGCTTACCATTCATAATATATTTTTGCATGTTCCCCTGGAATCTCCTCGTCCCAACCATGCTTCTCTTTGGACAGGTTGCACAAGCCGAGTTTTACTGGCAATGTAAAGGGGAGCTAAAAAGCCAACTTACTCTGGAAAGGATGCCACTTAAGGTGACAGGCAGGCTTTGCATGTGTTTGTGGAAGCTCACCTTGTCAGTTTCTGTGCACCATTGCACACCATGTGTAAGATCCATCGGGACTTCAGGAGATCTTTCATTGTCTGGAATAGATGCCAAGACTCTCTTACTGTTTCTCACCCACTTGCTGAGATGGACATCTCATCTGGGGGCTCCTGTACCAGGCTGCTTGCTTGCTTTGTTTTTTTCCACTGCTTTAAGGCAGTCATCAACATAAAAGTGTCTTTGGACTGTGTCCACTGCCTCTGCTCTTGTAATCTCTTTTGCATCCTCTGCAGCTCTTATCACCACGTAGGAGGCACAACTGGATGAAACGTAGCGTTGAAGAGGTAAACGTTCATTCTGTAACCCTTCTGCGTCTCAGTCAAGGTCACCATTTGGCCACCGCTGCGGCCGAGCTCCTCGGCTGGCATCTTCTCGCCGTAGCCTTTGCCAGTCATGGTTCTCATGGATTTTGTGTAGTCTTTATGGAAGTCCGGGTGTCTCCCTAACTTCTTCTTGGGATTGTCAGTCCGCTGCTCAGCAATTGTTTGGCCTCCTGGTGTTCCTCATTTGTCAGGGGCAACCTCAGCCTATAATGTCAACCAATTAGCTTCGCTGAACTCGAAACCAGGTGGACCTGCAGTCCTCCAAGGACATTTATTCCTATTTTCTCAGCTTCGATCTGGGAAATCGGTGTTGAATTGTTTCACTCATATTTCTTCTATGTCACTCACTTGAATGTGATTAGCTGAGTAGCCGTGGAGTTTTCGGGCCTTCCTCTGTCTGTGGATCGCCCATCCCAGGGTGACCTTAACTGCGTATGACCCCTCTCCATCACTACGTATAGCATGACTCAATGGCTTTTGGGAGGTTGTCTCGACAAGCATTCCCACTTCTGCTTTAACGTGTGACAGGCGAGCTTCTTTCAGACACGGCCGTTGTACAGTATCTTCCTGTCGAAGTATATTATCTTTCTTCACTGGGATGGTGCTGTGGGTAAACACTTTTGGAAGTTCAACACAGGACTCTAGATTTCGGGACATCTATCCGTTCTGTGTCTGTCAGCTCTTAAGTTTCATTGAAGACAGAAAGAGCATGATTCTTCTGGCAAAAGAATGCTCTGTCTTCTGTAACCCCCAGTCGGTCGAGGCAGATGACCGTTCATACTGAGCCCGGTTCTGCTGGAGGTTTTTCCTTCCCGCTAATAGGTGGTTTTTCTTTCCACTGTCGCTTCATGCTTGCTCAGTATGAGGGATTGCTGCAAAGCCATGGACAATGCAGACGACTCTCCCTGTAGCTCTACGCTTCTCCAGGAGTGAATGCTGCTTGTCGGGACTTTGAAGCAATCAACTGGTTCCCTTATATAGGACATTTTTGACCAATCTGTATAATATGACTGATTTTGACTTTGTAAAGTGCCTCGAGATGACATGTTTCATGAATTGGCGCTATATAAATAAAATTGAATTGAATTGAATTGAAAACAGGCAGGGTATGTGAAAAGCGGTTACGACACCTTTTACAGGGCTGTTTTCCTTCCATGTTTGTGTCCTGCACACCTCTTGATCCAGTCTTCCTGAATTTACTCTCTCTCCCCCCCTCCCTCATCTTTATCTTTCATGGTTTCTTCTAATAATATCCCCAAACAGAGGACACAGAGCTACTTTGGCTTGCTGATCAATAAAATTGAGTTGTCCTCCTTCTGCCTCACGGATCTCAAATGCAATTGTTCTCTACCTCTCTCTTATCCTAGAAGGAATCTTAGAAATCGCAACTACCACATAAGTAGTATTATCTATTTCTTCTATCCATTTCTCAAATATAGCATCAGTTGTGAAAACCGAAAAAAAAAAAAAAAAACATTCTCAGGTTTGCAAACAGGATTAAATAGAAGGCAACCGGACTTTCACTCAGTTTTCTGAAAATGTTCCGACTGAAGTCCTCCAGCAGTGCCAGAGCATCCATCAAGCAGCATTACGCACAAGTGCATTTGACTGTGTACAGCAATTAAAGCAATTGACTCACACCTTGTCGCAATTTATCTGTTTATCTGTGGGAGGCGTCACCCTGGTGACCATTGGGGAGAGAAATGTGATGGTAGGAATCCTCATGCAGTCTGGCTGCAATTCAATACTTGACCATCTGCGTCGCCGTTTCCCCCGTCCCCCAAATGCCGTGAGGGCCGCACCTTTGCCCGTCACAATGTATCTATCTTTTTATAGATCCTAACTTTTACGTGGACAGGCACATACACACGTTTCAGACCCTATCTTGTTTGTACGCAAGCTTTATAAATGAGGCCCCGGGAGTTTTACCACAACACACCAGCCCCTGGATTAGTCTGCCCCGTGTCTGTATCAATACTACATGGGTCATGAACATGGGTCATGCCTGTTCATGACCCAAGCCGGGACATTCTAAAACGCTTAACGTGAAAAAGCTTAACGTGGCTTAAGGTAGGAAAACAACGAGGAATCATCACCAAATTTTGCATGGCCATATCTTGTCATGAAGACTTAAGCCTGTCAAAAAAATATAAACCGAAATCCAACGATTACAGAAGATATCTCACGAGAAAAAGGCTTAACGTGGTTTAATGTACCTAATCAACGATCGATGATTACCAAATTTCTCTTTCATATTGCTCCTAATAAGCACATAAAACTGTCAAAATGTCAAACCCAAAGTCCAATTATTATGGACGTTATCTAACATTAAGCGTTTCTGCTACATTGAGGCCTATTGAAAGAAAAAAGCTTAACGCAATTCAATGTACCTAAACAACGCTCAGTGGTCACCAAGTTTCTCTCATATATTGCTCCTCATAAGCACATGAAACTATTAAAATATCGAAACCAAAGTCCAATTATTATGGACGTTATCTGACATTAAGCGTTGCTGCTTCATTGAGGCCTATATTAAAAGAAAAAAGCTTAACGTGGTTCAATGTAGCCTACCTAAACAACGCTCAGTGATCACCAAATTTCTCTCATATATTGCTTATCATAACCACTAACAACTGTAAAAAAAATCGAACCCAAAGTCCAGTTATTATTGATCGTTGATTAGGTACATTAAACCATGTTAAGCCTTTTTCTCGCCATAGGCGCCAATGAAGAAGAAAACGTTAATGTGAGATATCTTCTATAATCATTGAGTTTCGGTTTATTTTTTTTGACAGGCTTAAGTCTTCATGACAAGATATGGCCATGCGAAATTTGGCGACGATTTCTCGTTGTTTTCCTACCTTAAGCCACGTCAAGCTTTTTCACGTTAAGCGTTTTTCACGTTAAGCGTTTTAGAATGTCCCCCCAAGCCTGTCTATATTTTCTCCAAAATGATTTGCTCTTATTTCAGTTGTGTTTAGAAAAGAATCATGGAGCAGGCTATTTTAGTCGTTGATGGGCCAAGCACAGTGCTAGTTGCAAGCCCCTTCATCTGGGCCCCATTCCAGCCCCCACCCACCCAAAGCCCACACGCTCCCCAAGCAAAGAGCTTTCTGCAAGAAACTGTAAAGTTTAATTTTAGAGCTTATCAGAGCCAGAACTGAAATATATATTGATCCAAAAAAAAAATCCAAGTTTGTGTGAGAGCCTGGGCAGAATTGAACCCGCCAGCCCACTTGCAGTGAATCCCAAGGCAATCCTTCATTGTTACAACTGCAATGAATTCTTTAAACTGACTACAAGAGAGAATGTGTTATGTTTTATTTTTATTTAGTTAGCGTTACTTATCAAATAAACTACATATGGAAAGACGTTTTTTGGAATGCAAGACATTGTGGGGACATAGTTGTCCCTCATACCTGTTGGATGATGTTTCCCATTCAGCTGAATCCTGAAGGGGCCATGTTTAATTTTCTTTGCTCAAAGCCAACCATGGAAATCCGTCAATTAGTTCTTGAGAATCCTTTACAAACAGTTACAAACAGTGTGCAATAAACACACACACAACAGAAATCCAGTTAGTAGCCTTAAATTATGAATCTGCCAACAAAAAAAACAACACTATCAGCTGTTGTTAAAAAAAATACAAGGAATTTTAAATTCTTGATAACCGCCAGAGTAGATCTGAAGATATGCCCACCGTAACAGAATGGACAAGTAAAAGGAAGTTTGGAAATATAAACTCGTCTGGAAAGTTCAAGGACTCCATGGTCTGTTGTTTTGTGAAAAAAATGAAGACACCCTGGTCTATAGGTCTTTCTAACATATTTAGACATAAAGATTGTTAAGGTTAATTATAACAATACTTTACATTTCAAGTAATGTATGAAAACTGGTTGGAAAAATAACGTCTAAAAGCTTCTGTAAAGTGTAAAAAAGTATATATTTGTGGAGAGGAATAAATTAGGACACCTCCATTTATATTCCTGCTTATAATTGGTAAAATGTTACAGATACCACAGCACGCTCGCATGATTTTGAATTTTGAAGGAGGTTTGCTCTGTTCAAGCCTTTTAGTTAGGTGTGCTCCTGAGGTCGTCAGAAAGAAGATTATAGCATTTTGTATGTCTGATAAGGCATTGAAACAGGTCTCGAAAGAATTTGAAATTAGGCAATCCCAAATGCGGAGATTAATCCTTGAGTGAAGCACATTCAAAACACCTGCTAACATGCCCAGGTATGGCTATCTCAGCAAGTTAACACCAAGAATGAGTTGAAAGATGCTCAAAGAAGTTTCAATATCAAAACAGAAAAGTAATCACGGGACCTACAGCAGCGTCTGGCTACTGAATCAAATAAAAGGACCTGTGTCTAAAACAAGATAGGATAAGATAAGGAATTCCTTTTTTGTCCTGAAATGGGGAAATCGGCTGTAAAAGAAACAGAAAGATACTGCACAGGTTGAATTTGCCTGTGCAAACTCTTGTTATCCGGGTCATCACTACAGTAAACAGGCTTAAATCGGGGGCAACTGGACTTTCGTTCAGTTCTTTCTGAAAACCTTTCAACACCTCCCCAGGAGTCTTTGTCAGTTCTGGTGGCTCGCACTTGAGCAACCAGCAGTTGGTGCGCTGCTGTTTTAAAGGACATGGAGGCCCGTCCTCCTAGGCGCATTCTCAGTCGGATGCACATCAGTGACCCACCCGCCACTGTCCTGGGTCATCAGAAGCTATTGCTTGGTGGGATCTTGATCTCACCGGGATGCTATGGGGTGACTTGAAATAGGTTGTACATATGAGAAAGGTTTCAAAAATCCCATGGTTGCAAGTGAAAAATGGATGAAACTTTTCTCACACTGGTGTCAGAGACTGGTAGATGGCCAAAGAAGAAGTCGTTTCAGTCAGATGGGGGTAACACTGAGGGGTCAGGGTGTCCTAACGTTTGTCCTCAGCTTAATAGCTAAGAGAAGCTTATTTTGTTCTGTTTAAATGTAATAAATAAAAATGGGATTAGATATCAATATGACATTACTTTAAAAACAACTGAACATTTATTGGATGTCCAAATTCATGTTTTAATCTCAAAATAAATTTATATAAACCGGTCCTGATATGTTTTTACATTATAAATAATAATTTCATAAGTTTCACACTGAGTGTTAAAGACACTTGTTCAGTCTACATTAATACATTAATAGGACATGCCAACAAGCAAGTTAAAAACTTATTTTGTGAGTGGAACTGAGAGTTAATGTTTTTTTCTAGAGATTGTCACGCCCCCTAAAGCCATGCTACCCAGGGTGGTGAGCCCAGTTACCCATATGAGGACCTGCCATTGGTTGAATGCCATAAATAATTTGGAAATATGTTAAATGTATTAAATTTTTTTTGTTTTTATTTTAGAAGGATTGGAGATGAGGGTTTTCCTCACTTTCCTCACAATCCCCCTCGATCCTACAAACACTCATCCTGCTTGGCAAAGTTGCAACTTTATTTACTTACTGGGAAATCAAAAGTAACATTTGGCTCATTTAATTTCATGCTGGGTGCTAATGAACATAAAATGGAAGCATGTGACAGTAAGCCGCATGTCTTGGCTATGACCGTCTCACCTCCAGCTGTATTCCTTGTGCCCTTTTTGGAATTGATTGAGGGTGAAACACTGTTAACGAGGAGAACAGTAGCTTCCATTCAGCGCTGTCCCCATCAAATAAAACTGGGAGCTCAGATATAAATCAGACACAAAATGATCTCGGTCCAAGTTGTGTAACTTATTTTCTCTGCTTGTCTTATGACTGCTTGTTTGCTTGGCCTCGTTTGGTAATTCTCTTTGCTTTTGCATACAAGTAACGCAGGATATTTTTGAATGAAGGGAAAAATACAGAAATTCATAGAAAACTGAAACATTCCAAACAGATGAGTTTAATTTTTATGAACTCTTTTTTCTTTAAACAAAAAAGAATTAGAGGTGAAATGTGTCTGGTACGTGTGCAAAAGCTCTATATTTTTACACAGTTGGGAGAAACTTGTATTTGCTTATTCATGAAGTTAAAATGCCTTTCACTTAAATCCCCTGCTATCTGAGGTTATGAGTTATGTAATTAAAAAATCATGCTGGGGTTTTCCTTTAGAAGCATGACACAAATGTTGATGCTTGCGATTGATTAAAGTCAAGATTTTTACAAGGTTTAGTTTTGATTTTCATTTTTTTACTCATGGCAATTTCTGTCCAAAATTGTGCTTTTTCCAGATTCACATTTTAAAGATAAAAGTTGGTGAATATTTTATAAAAGTTTGTTTCATGCATGCAAGCATAAGGATGTAGAAGCCGAGCAGAGAAGGTATAACAAGACACAGCAATAGTGATAACACCTATGCAATATTCACCATGGTCTGTTCACTATCTCTCAGTCTGACCACAGCTTATGCTGATGACCTTGTAGATAGCTTTAGTCCGAATATTATGGCCATTATGGATGCCAGTGCCCCAATAAAGATGGAAAAAGCCACGACAGAGGAATATTTCTTCAATTAGAGCTAAAAATAAAAATTTCGAAATTCCAAAAGCCTGAGAACAAAAACAAGGCCTTGGGTTAGCTGTGACATTTATAAAGTATGTCTTCATAATCATGAGCTTAAAACAGTGAGACTGTTATATTTTTCTAGATATCAGTAAAAACAAAAAGGGTGCCAGGACTTTATTTGCTATTGGACTGCTAAGAAGTGGTCTGGTGAGTCAAAGCTGAGGCTTCAGAGCTGCCTGGGCTGCACTGATTGGAAGGTTTTTGAAGCTTCAGCCTCTGACCTGAACCAACTAGTTGATGTACCAATGTCACACATCAGCTTATGCGAGGATAGGTGCGTTCAAGCTAGGACAATCCGCAGTTTCGACAACAATAAGCCGTGGTTTTCCTAATGTCTGAGGCAGCTACATCGCACCAAAGAAGAAGCATTCCACAATGGAGACCTGGCCCTGTATAAGCAGACTGGAAACGAGTTGACGAAGGAGATCAAGCTCAAAAGACGTTTTGGTGAGAAAATTAAAAAAAATAGTTTGTCCACAACCTCTGCGGTGTGGAGGAGCATGAAATCCATTACCAACCACAGGCCCCCTCCTCCACATGCTGTGATGACCCCCACATAGCAGAGGATCTGAACCACTTCTGTAGGTTAGATCGTCTTTCACTCCTCACTCTCTCACACTCCTCAGCCCCCTTCTCTCTACCTCTACTGGCACCTGATATCAAAGAGGAAGATGTCAACAGGGCCTTCAAGCAGAAGCATCTGCAAGACATCGCAGGCCCCCTGCTGGACCACCCCCCCCCCCTGTTTGTTTACCGGGCAAACAGTTGGGCAGAGGACGCTGTGAACCTGGGTGTACACACAGGAGCGACGGATCATCTTCCACACTGCCTTCATTTGGTCTGTCTTGTGCTCCTCCATCTCTCTGTGGTTCAGTTCATCCACAAAACCCGACAGGCTCAAACTGTCAGAGCTGCAGAGGGGATCATCCGGACTGACCTTCCACCCATTCACGACCTGCCCAGGTCCAAGGCCAGGAAATGAGCAGCTAACATGGCCGTTGACCCGACTCATCCTGGTCACAGGTTGTTCAGACTTTAACCCTCAGGGCAGCCCTACAGAGCGCTGATGGCTAAAACGAGGCGACACAGCCAGTTTCTACCCCCAGGCTGTGTCTCTGATGAACACCTTGCAGTCAGGGTAGCCACTAGCTTGCAGGAAAAAAATACATTGGAATCCAAAGTGAAATTCCTTGTCCGTACCCACAAATTTGGAGAATAAACTTTATTCTGATCGCCCATCGTCGCCTGTGTCTCCTAAATTTGTAGCCAACAAGTCCTGCAACGACGTCGCTGAATTTTAAATCTTTCAAAGACATTTTTTTTTACTTGAAGCCTTGACCTTTTTTTTTTTACACAAGACTTTTATAAAAGCTGTTAATGTGTTGTTCTTGAGATGTTACAGATGGTAAACGCTCAATTTTAATCAGCCTTTTTCACAGGCCCTGAAAACTGCCGTGATAACCCCAAATCAAGACGCATCAATAATAACGAGTCTTGCGGCTTTTGATCAAACACTTAACAGTTTCCCCTGATCGCTGATATGAGTGAATCGGGCAAGATTGGATTTGAATTTATGATCAAACTGTCATGGTTTGTTTATCGATGAACTCAGGACGCACACACGGGACTAAAAGTTTGAGTCTTTATTGAAACAAGTATGCTGGGTGGTGAGTGATGAAGACCGGAGGTTCAGGACTGCAGAAGGTCAGGGATGTAGGTGATGGCAGGAGCTGACGGCCCGGCGTGAGAGTCCATTCAAGCCTGGAGGCTAGGAAGCATAGGGCTGCTAGGCTAGCAGACCTCATAGCAACACCAGGGCACCGAGTGGAGCTTCTCCAGGGTGGCCAGGCAGGTTAGCAGCTCTCTGGAGACACCAGGACACAGAACAGAGCTTCTCCAGGGACAACAGTAGCGTACCAAGTCTTTTAAGGCAACAGGCAGGACTAACCTTCAATGAAAGAACAGAAACAGATCTTCCAAGACACAAACGAGGACTGGCATGGAATGGTGGATAGCAGAAGACGGCCCAGTGCTGAACTGAAGACAGAGGGAGGTTTAAATAGAGCACTAACAGGTGAAACAAGGGTCTGGCTAATTGACTGGTAAATGATTATCAGGTGTGACTGACTGCTGAGGAGGTGAAGTGAAAATTGACAGAAAATAACTGATGACTGAAAACATAAAACAAAATTAAACCTAACTCAAAAGAGATGAAAAAATGAGAATAACTGAAAAACAAAGCCAAACCAAAACTCAACCATGACACAAACTTGTTCTTAAATTTGGATTGAAATTTCTTTTTTCAAATTCTGATTTTTGTTTCTATGCCTTTTCTTTCTTTCAAGCTGCTATCAAGTTTTGGACCCATGTAGCTTTTTAAGGACACATCATCCAAAATCATCTTTTTTAGCCCTTAAATACAGTCTGTTGTGTACTTGGGAGTTTTTTACTCACTAGTTGTGACGAGTGAATTTCTCCATTGTGAGATCAATAAAGACTATCTTATCTTATCTTATCTTAGTAGAGCACGTTCTTTTACGTTTGTTGTGTCCCTTACATGGCTTGTGGCAAACCGTAAACGGCAAATTTCTTCTTGCCACTCCTTTTATTAAGGCCTGGTTTGGCAGAGAACTAATATTTTTCCTTTCAGGCGATTCCTCCACCAGGCTGTGGATCTCTGCAGCTCCTCCAGAGCTACTATGGACCCTCTTGGCTCCTTCTCTGATCAACGCTTCCCTCCCCCAGCCTGTCAGATAACGTGGACCCTCATGTTTTGGTTGGTCAGCAGTCGTGCTACACTCTTTCCACTTTCGGATGTCGGATTAAATAACCCTGTGAGATTTAAATAACCCAAAGTCGGTAATGGTGTTTTAAAACCTATCCCCGCTTCAGACTTCTTCCCAACTTTCACCCTGTCCAGCCTGCTGTGTATCTTGGTGTACCCGATGCTGTTTGCTCACTAATCTTCTCTTACAAAACAGATTTATCTGTGCTGATATTAGATTACACACAAATGGACTCTATTTGCTTGTTCGGTGACTTCTGAAGGCAACTGCTTGAAATGGGTTTTGTTTAGGGGCTTCAAGTGAAAAAAGGCTGAATCAATACAGACCACACTTTACGAACTTTAATTTAGAGGAAACTTAAAAAACCATGTATCATTATTCTTACTTCTACTTCTCAATTATGTGCTACTTTATTAGTAGGTCATAAATCCAAACATAATACGCTGCAGAATGGGGTGCGATAAGATTTGCACGCCACTGTAAATAAAACACCTAGAGGCTTTTTCTTTACTAGATGAAATTGCTTTCATCCCAAAGGTCATCCATGCGTTGCACATAACTGGATACAACAGTGACAAACTTCAAAGGTATGTGCAAGATGCCGATTTTAGCATATAAAGGTTATGAATTTCCAGCCTTTTTAGATATTTCATAATGGTAGCTAAACCATCTTTTGTATAGCCAAGCAGATACTCATTCATAGGATGACAACAAAAATGTGTCAAAACAAGCCCTTTGCATTTAAGTGGTGTTCCACAGAGATGAAAAACCACACCCCACTTGTTCTGCCATTGTAAAGCTCGTACTCTGTTGATTGTACCCGAGACAAAATTATCATCATCTGAATGGGAGATTCATCTTCGTTTGCAGCCTCCATCCTTCAAAAAGGCATCTCTAATCCTGTTAGTTTCCTCCAATTTGCAGAGTGCTGTTAAAAATACTGATACTGAAAGTACCACTGAGGAGATCTGAGATGTTTTTATTTAGTGTTTTTTTTTTTCTTAAGTAATCTAGGTACTTTTGTTTTCACAGTTAATTCTATTTTTTTTTACTTTTAACCATCCACCAGAGGTCTCTGGAGCTTGCAGGTATAGACAAATGGATGAATTGGTATTTACAGTCCTGCCTTGTAGAAACGGTGCTCCATCTTGATTGAAAATACAAAGATCGCGGCCAAGTTGTGTCTGGACTGCTGCAAGAAGCTGCCCTCAGAGATGCCAAGCTCTGGACTGGTGGAAACACAGTTTTTAGTGCACTTCTCCATGGAAACAATGCTTGTTCTCGCTGGACACCCATACAAGAATAGCATCCATTTATGTTGCGGCTTTTGTATTAGTGTTGCAGATTTTTAATTTAAGTTTCGGCTTTTGTATCAGTGTTGACACCTCTGGGCCACCGTACATCCATCATTGCACTTGATCTTTTTTTTTAATTAGCAACAAAACTTAATAGTTTTTTTTTTTTTTTTTAGGTCCAACAGCCTTAGCATCAAATGTCAAGGTCTTTAAGATCATTTAAATGCAAAAGCGATGGTTACTCCACATTTATCTTTAAAGATAACACATTGATGCACTGATTTTGAGCACGCCTGCCCCTCCTTTATACAAATCTGTAGATTCGGTTAATGGACTGATTTCAGCTTTTGCAGCTTCATCTGCATCCTGTGATGTGACTACTACAGACAGTTAACTTGAATGATGATGATTTTAAACCAGGGATAAAATACTGTGTTTTTTTTGAGTAAAGTAATTTAACATTTTAAATTAGTTTTAAATTAAATTATAGTCTTTTTTTTTATTTAAGTAGACGTCTGATCCCTCTGCAGAATAACCTAACAACAATGTGAACCGAAGCTGGTGAGACTGATTCTTCTATGTCTTTGTGGGCCTTGTTTTGTGCGGTGACGCGCAGTCCTTTGGGAACTGAAGGGACCATCCCCAAGGTGCTCAAACAAATCTGAGGACATGAAATTCCTCCACCCGTCTTCGGTTTGCGTTGCACTTGCTAATGAACGCTTGGCTGCAGCAGCTGGGGGCATGGAAACCCATTCCATGGAGCCACCTATTCAGTTTTGGAGCTAATCTAATGGCCATATGAAGTTTGGAGGTCTGTAGCGATTGACTCTGCAGAAAGTTAACCTCTGGGCGCCCCATGATTGGCTGCCACCACTCTGTGATTCTTTTTCTGACCGACCACTTCGCTGCTGTCGTTCACAACTCTATTATTCTTTTTGTATAACACCTTTAACGGTTACCTCTGCAATATTTCATAGCAAGAACATTTCACAAAGGGATTTCTTGCACAGGTGGCACCCTGACACAGCAGCACGCTTGGACTTCACAGAGCTCCTGAGAGTGACCCATTTTTTTTAATTTTGTACACCTGAGGCCATGGAAGTGACTGGAATGAAATGATTTGGATAGATGGGGGAATACTTTTGCCAGTCTACGGTATACAGTGTATATCCCGATGCATAAAACCATCGGCTTGAATAAGCGTGTACTTTCTTTTTCCCCACGACGGTTCAGACACATGAAAGACTTTATCCTCTTTGGCGTAACCGTTTCACATCAAAGGCTAAACATATCTTCCAGACTTGAGCACACAAAGGAAAGCTCATCCAGGCTGACTGATCGCCGTGCCTTCCACGCGTCTAATTGTCATACAGCATGGATGGATCGCAGCTTGGTTGGTTAATGGATTTTAAGTCTCTCCGGCGCTTGTGTGACGTGCAGTTTGTCCTCCTACATGCTGTTTAAAGTGACTCACAGTCGACATTAAATCAAACACACACACACACAAAACAGCCATTCCCTCGCTGCAGATGAGGGCTATTACAACAGCAATTATCCGTTTTAATGATAGTAACACAAACACAGCTGCGAATGTGCTTTTCTATATTTTTAGGTTTATTGGAAATATATAATCAGTGATCAATACCCGTCAGTCTGCTGACGTCTTGCAGAGGTTTGGTATCAAAACTTTTATTCAACTGAACCAGATATAAAGAAAAATACCCATGCTTTTTTTGTTGTTGTTGTTGTTGTTGCTTTGTTTCCACTTGGGTTATGAGGCAAGTCGTCATTCGAAAGCGTCTGCATCACCTCTTTCATGCGGTTTTCAGATGTGTTGTGCAAGGTATTTCCCACAAACAAGCCTGATCATGCTCGACCATTGATGAAGGGCAAGGAAACAAAAGCAAGTTCATTTGACGCCACAGCCACCCAAAGGACATCTTACCACAATGCAGGAGTTGCTGTTTTTTTCTAAGGAGAGATTGCTTTAATAAATAAATAAATAAATAAATAAATCTAGATCTCATCTTAAAGACAGGCGACCATGTTTGAAGAATAACGGATCTCTTCAAAAAGAGAATACGGTGCCTTGCAAAAGTATTCATACCCCTAGAGCAAGATTTAATGCAACTACCAACACAATTTACTTTACTTGGATCTCATGTAATAGACCAACACACACACACACACAAAAAAAAGGATAATCGTGAAGTAGAAGATGAATTATTTTTCAAATGTTTTACAAATATTCCTGAAATAAATAAAGTTGAGTGCACTGTGCGGGGTCCACTTGTGCGTAAGGTGACGTCAATGAAAATAAAGCTGTTCTGTGAAGGCCTCAGCAGCGGGACGAGCCGCGAACACAGCAGGCACGTCAGGGAGGGAGTTGGGGAAGCGTGTAAAATATTGGTCATAAAACAACGTCCCGAGCTTTGAACGCTTCAAAAGACCCATTTTCAATCCATTATTTTAAAAAGTGACTGTGGCACAAGATGAGCCTTCGGCCTATATGTAAAAACGCCACGAGGGATGGAAAGCCAGCATTGCCCATCCCGCTGAAAAGCCATCCACACACTGAAACGTGGTGCTAGGAGATTTATTTCAGCAGGACAATGTTTTTAGAACAAAAAGACTTAAGACTTAAAACATCCAGAGCTAGAGTTAAATGGGTTATATCGAAGCATATCCATATGTTATGAAGGACCCAGTCCTTCATTAAGTCCAGACTTAAATCCAATTGAGCATCTCTGGCAAGATTCATCGGCGTCTGAGACATCTGAGAAGTGAAATGCACACTTCACTTCTCAGATTTAAATATTGGAAAACCTTTGATATTTTCTTACCATTTTGAGATTGTGTGCCACCTTGTGTTGGTCTATCACATACAATCAATTAAAGTGGATCTTATACGGGTGACAAAATGTAATAAATGTCGAGAGTACTTTCTCAAGGCACTGCATCTTCTCGAGATACGTTACATGGAGTAAACGTTGGCCATAGCCAGAGCAATACTGACATTTCCTGCCTTCCCATGTGACCGGCAACTTGCTCCGGAAGTTTGCTTTTCTCACAAAACCAGCTCTTCATTCTGGACAATCCACATATTCCGGTGGCAGTGTTTACAGCAACTTCCGTCTCAAAGAAGAAGCCAAAGAAGCTACAAACAGCGTGGCTTTATGAGAGAGAGAAAAAAACAAAAAAAAAAAAACACACGGCTGTAAATAATCGGATCCTTCGCTGCCGCAGTGCATGACGGATGAGATCTCTGGGGAGCCTGAAACTGTAACTCACACAGATATCCCTCTCAAACTTTGTCGGACATCGGGAGAAGTATCAGATTTGTGTACCCCGGTGGAACCCAAGCGTTAAAAATAAAACAAAATATAATAGAAATTATTCAGGTTGGTAGAAATAGCAAACAAGTGAGAACAGTTTCAGCTCAGCTCACCACAGAAAATAAACAAAAACAAGATCAGAAGTAAAGAATATCCCAAACACACGAGACAAACCAGCTCTTCACATATTAGCTACTTCATCTCATATACCTCAACACGAACCACACATTTTAAGCACAGCAATTCTGCCCTTTAAAAAATAGAAGTTAACAAATGCAGACATCCAACAGTAAATTAGGCTACAATGCAGGGTTCTTACATATCAAAGCTTCTCATTTTAAAACACTTTTGCTACAGTGTTGTGCTATCAGTTGATTTTAGGCCAAACTGTCCCACTTCTTTAGAAAAATAAACAAACAAGACGGTGAAAACCTACAAAAGCAGAAAATAATTCAGTTAATTACCAACATATGGCTGAATATGGAAACAAAATGTAATCTGAGCAAAAAAAAAAAAGATTTGTACTCAAAGACGGTTGTATCTAATAACAATTGACTTAACTGAACATGTATTGAAGAAATATACAATGAGATCATAAAAGACGGCACTCACAGCAGCAGGAGTGAAAACTACCTGATCACTGCCTTGCAAAAGCATTCAGGCCCCTGGACTTTGCAGATGTTCCCATGTCATAGCCACTAATGTCTGTGTTTTAGTGATATTTTGTAAAGAAATAGTGCTGCATAGCTGAAGTGGAAGGAAAATAGCAGGATTTTTGTAAAGCTTCTAATGAACAAAAACTAAAACCTACCAAGATATTACCATCCACCTGATCTGACAGGCTAGCTAAGGAGGACATTAACCAGAAGCCATAAAGCCAATGGGGGCTCTGGAGGATCTGCAGAGTCCCACAGCTCGGGTGGAAGAATCAGTTGATGTAACCGTTATTAGTGCATCGCACAAATCTGAGCTTTATAAAGCAGCAAGTAGTCCTGTGTGTCATAAACCGTGCAGGTAAAACAGGAAGGGTGTACAAGAAGGTGCGTCCGGTCAGCTATGACCAAAATTGTACTCTGGCCTTTATAACATACAAGCAGAAGACTCCATTTGGCAGCAAACTAACACTGCATGTCACCCTGAACAGGACAACCCCACAGTGAAGCACGGTGGTGGCAGCAGCAGGCTCCTGGAATGCTTTTCTTCAGCAGGAACAGGGAAGCTGGATGGAAATAAATACTCCTCAAATAAAACTCAAATCTTGCAGAGGTGCAACATCCAGCAGCATAACGACCCTAAACACGCATCCAGAGCTGCAGTTCAAAGGTTCTGATCAAAGAAAGGTCATTAAATCTGGAATACAGCAGTCACAACTCACAGCTAACTCCAAACTAAAGTCGGTGGCAGGACTTTAAGGCTGATATTTATAGTCTATCAAACCAGACCGACTTTGAGCCGGTTTATAATGATGAAATGTTTAAAAAGTCAGTGTAAATGTGGAAAGTAGGTAGAGGCATATCACTGAAAACCTTTGGCTGTAATTGTGACGGTATGTGGTTCTGCAAAGCAGATTCCAAAGGGGCATCACACATTTCAAATCTCTAAAAAAAAATATATATATATTTTCCTTCTGCATCACAATTATGGCCAACCACCTGCTGGTCTACCAGCCAAGGTATACAGAAATGTATGCATGGGAAATTCTGCCGCAGGTAGGAGTACTTTTGCAAGGCGCTGTATTTTAACGTAAACCAAACCAGACAAACAGCCAAAAAGTGAAAAAAACAAAATACAATCATGCGAGCATGGGATGAAAAAGGGTTTATTACGCTAATATGGAACTAAACCAAACTTTTCAATAAATTACACAAAATGGAAAAACTTACAAATGTGTACAAAGCAACACGGATGACGCAACACCTACAGACATCTACTTTCAGTGCTAGACTCCAAATTATTCTGTGTGTTACTGCAGCCTAAAGAAAGCCTGCTGTAGGGGAGGTGTGGGGGGTGGGGTCCTAGTCTGTTCTCCGCTTTAATGCCGTTTCTTAGGAGGTCAGAGGTCGATTAGTGCTTCATTCAGCTCAGATTAGCCGTGTCCAAGCCCAACTCAATGCTTACAGAGCAGCTCATCTTAACCTAAGTCAACAGTTCCTTTAAACTTCGATGGAATCAGAATTTGTTCATAAATATGCAAAAATAACAAGTGCATCCAGAATGACTTTATGGTTTACATAGCTGTGGAAAAAAAAAAGAAAAATGAAATCAACATAATGTGGGTGGATAACAGGATGATCTATGGGGTCGTTTTTGGCAGTTTGAAAACTAAAAAAAACACTGATTTGTTCTTTCTGGGATGTTTTGGTTGTTTTCTTCTCATTTGGAGCGTTCCGAGCGCTGCGCAGCTCACTCCACTTTGCTGTAGTCCTCCGTGTGGCCCAGCACCTTCTTCCTCTGCCGGATCATGTGGAAGTACAGCTGGGGGAAGACTGAGGGGAGATACAGGGCACAGGCTTCGTTACAGGGAATGCACCTTAGAGAGCGAAACGAGCGGATTTGTACAAAAGGCTGACGTCTTAAACTTAGATTAAGCTTGAAACATCTAAAAGTCATGTCGCAGATTAGCAGCAAAAGCAGGGGCCGAGAGTAAGTAAGTAGTGATTTTGTTGTAATGGAGGATGAAAAGAAAAAAAAGATAACTATCTGACAGCAGAGCTATGATTTCTTTTCATTGTGATACAGGAAAGCTGGGAATAATAGCAGCAGTAACCCTCATTTATATTTGAATGTATATTACCACAAAAGCATCATTTTCCAGGAAGATACATTTGATAATTATACACAGCGCAATGCTAAACATTAAAGGACGATTAAAGATCCCTTAACGTAGAGCTAATTATGAAATTTTATTCTGGAAAAAAAATACAATTTAAAATGGAAATGGTTCAAGCTGAATATAACCGAGCTCTTTACTTTCTTCAGTTTCCAAGAGTGATACTGCAATATTATTAACTTTTTTTTTCTTCTTCACAAAACATTTAATAACACGATTTCCAACATCCAACAAGAAGAAGAGGGTCTAAAAGGACGTTTGTGTGAATTTTAAATGTATACGAACACCAGCGACATTAAAAACCCATTGACAGGTAAAGTGAACCGTATAGACTCTTATTCTGCCAGGATACTTTGGCATTTATGGTGATTACTTATCTAAATGTTTCAACGGCCCTCACTACACAAACAGCCGCCCCACTAGACTTTAAAACCCGCTCAGAAAAAGCTGCGGCCGGAGTCAACATAAAGAGTTGTTTTAGGGGAAGGAACCGTTCTCGTAAAACCTCTGATACAGTCTGCTACCAATATTCTCTCTGCACATCTTCATTTTCTGATTTTGTGTGTGTGTTGTTCACAGAGGACAGGATGTCCAGATTATTATTATTATTTTAATCAAATAAAGCCCATCCAGACGTGTGAAACTCGGTTTGTGAGAGGAGGGCCCGGGGTGAACTGCTGTCCATCTCCACACAGGAAGGAGAACCCAGTCAGAGCTGTGACTGTGACGAGATCTCATGACATAAAGATGCCACGGTGTTTGTTGTTGTAGCGGAGTCGCTCTCACGAGGAGATATCCGGTTTGCTGTCAGCGTGACTGAAGTAAATCCAAGCCATCTTTATGAGACGAGGATCTGATGCTTTTTGTTGATCTGTTGACGCTAAGCAGGAGGAAATAGCTGATATATAGTGGCCAACATTATAGCCTCGCTCATCCGTTTACGGGTTACACACCCACTTGTTGACAGAACATAAACGGTTGCCTAGCTGCTCCAATCACTTGTTTAATGAACTTATTTACTAAGAAAACCAACATACTCTCTCCTTGGGAAGTTGTTATTTTTAAATCTGGTGATAAAACCCTAAATATTACCTATCTAAGAATCAGTTTACGTCTGATTCTATCTAAGGTGGCGTGGTGATGCTTACGAGGTTGTTGTAAATCAAACTGTGTACAAGTGCCACTGGTGGTATTTGAGCTGCTTTAAGTGATACTCAGACGTAATGTCGGTACACTTTAGAAGCGAGGTGAATACAAGATAATTCACTATGCTTTATTAGAATACAGTAAACAGTAAACCAGGAACATGTGCCGTCATCTTCTTTACTGCTACCACGGTAAACACTTAAATCAATACGCTTTGTGTCCCACCAATATAAACGTTTATTTTGCTCTGAAACGTGTGTCTGAGCAAATGTGCACAAAGGGGCCTTATAGATGATGTGAAAATGTCTCTGCTTTAGCAGCTCGTTAACATTTTCTAATCCTTCACCATCCAACATGGTCACATCGCCCAGCCCTGCTGTCTGCTGCCTTCAATATACGTTGGAAATCTGAACCTGGACCGGGGAGCCATGGCCTACTGAAACGTGGTCCTGTTGCTGGTCATGGTCATGCGTTGCTGTTTCTTGCTCCAAGCCTTTTCCACTACTGTTTAAAAATTAAATATTTTTATCCGACATATATTAGGTTTAACAATCACTGGTTTTGATCTGGGTTTAAAACTCCCCCAGATATTATTATTATTATTATTAGGCATCTAGTTATCTATATAGTATACTCATAGGACAAATCTTTCAGTAAAATTCTGTCTATAATAGTATCCATCTCTATATTTATTCAGTAAAAACCCATGTCCTGTACTTATGGAACCATTGTTTATCCTGCACTTGCTGCTATTGCACTTCTGGTTAGACCTAAACTGCATTTCGTTACCTTGTACCTGTACCTGTGTAATGACAAAGTTGAATCTAATCTGAAAGTATTTTTCAAAGCATACCCATTCCACATAGATTGATAACTTTGTGAAACTTCTTTAAAAAAAAAAAAAAAGCATGTATCCTAAATGGATATTAATGTACATGCATTGCTGTAACCTTCTGTTATCATTTCTGGCCATAGTTATAGATTAGCTAGATCTTTTTTTGTCCTTCAAACCATCCGTTTAATCTATGGGATTATAATGAGAGGCTTGATGCATCCTAGTTAGGTTGTCCATCGTAGTTTTAACACAGACAACTGCTGCCTTTTTATCAAGTCCAATTAAAGCACCTTACATGCCAAAACGTATTCATTCCCCGAGTGCGCCTCATCATGAAAACGTACAAATCTAACCGTGCGTGTTTACTTACGAGGAATGTAGGAGATCATGACGAGGATGAGGAAGGCGTAGTAGTCGAAAGAGAAGTTGTACTTGTTGGGCAGGGTGACGGAGTACAGGCCGGTCTTCTGCACGTACGGCAGGGCGGCGTAGATGGTCAGCAGCTCCCCGCTCACTCCCATCGGGTACAGCACGATAAAAAAGGTGTACCTGCAGTCAGAGATTCAAGACGGAGAAGGCACGGGGAAATAAATAATCCAGCTTATTCCTTTATTATTGATTGCTTCTACGGCGAGGGAGGGAGAGGTGGGCGGCATGGCTATTATAGCCAGCACCACACTAGAGGAGAGATCAGTGGTATAGGGTTGAAAAGATGGGTTAAAAAAAATGAAAAAACTATGTTGAGCAGAGGAGAACACATGGTGCCAAGGCCAGAAATATCGGGTTGGTTTATCTTGTCGGATAAAAAATATATAACCATGGACTGAAAGCGTGCTGTGGATTAAAGGGGCAGTTCTCTAAAAACAATTGCAGGGAAACCGACAATTATGAAACGGAGAATGGAGCAAGAATGAACCAACTTTTATGATGGATATTGCTACGTCATAAGAATTAATTACAGTAAAGATGAATACACCTAATAAGCAAATAAAAAATAAAAAAAACTGCCTCTGGACGTTTCTGGTTTTAAATTGTTCCCCCCCAGACTATCTGAAGGAAAACAAGTGCAGGCGTGGCATTAGATATAAGCGGCATGGTGTGTTGCCTTTCCTCTACAGAGAGAATAAACATCAAAGTGGGAGAACGGGGAGAAAAACTTCAGCACCTCCTGCTTATCCGACGCCCCAAACCATCTACTCCTGATCCTGCATTTTCCACACATGCGCGGCCAATTTTCTGTCTCTTAGGGTGCAATTCAACTGAAACTCGAATACCAATATAGCTGCGGCCTCATTTGCTACCTAGCAACAAAGACTGCAGGGAGGGAGGCACTTATCAACTGTTGCCTTGGTGGGAGACGCAGAAAAACCCGGTTAGCCAGATAGAGATGTTGATTTTCATAGTGGCACCAGATAGAGGATGCGAATGGCGTTGTGTACAGCATTGATAGAGCGGTTTAAAGAGTGTTTCTGGGGCCGTTTCATTAACCACGCTATTTAATTTCCCTTTGGGATCAATAAAGTATATTAGAATTTGAACTGAATTAAGTATTCATAAACTGTCACTTCTCCCATCACAACAGTTTTAATGAAGAACGTGTGACGAGTCTGTTCAAGCAGTCAAATGAGACGACACGAACATGTTAAGCAAAAAAAAGGGATTCTCTCCTATAGCACAAGAACGCTTTTGCCTCTAAAAAGCCGACATATCCCACTGTTTTAACCATGTTTTGTGGATTTTGTTGAAGTTTCTCTTATTAGAATGCCTTGCAAAACTTCATGCATTGTTTTTGTTGAGGGTTGATTTTACAGACCAAAAACATGGCGCATTACACAAGAACAAAACGTTATTGTCCACTGTGGTTAGATCTCATCACTTCATTTGGTTAAGAACGCTTATTGCCCTGGAGATGAATTACTTTTTATAGATGTTTTTAGCTGCCAGAGGGACCATGTAACGCCTTCCTGAGCTCACCGGTTCAAACGTGCACAACAAAAAAAGGAGTATGGCAGCTAGCTGCTAAAATATTCCTTAGTGTCTTTTTTTGTCCTTCCGGTAGAAAGTTCAGACAAGGCTTTTTGTGCCGTTCCCACCATTTTACTGGCCACTGCAACAATTCTCAGAAGCTTTTTAGTCTAAAGCGAGAGTGGCCATACCATGCAGGGAGATGAAAAGTTAAAACTTAACAACAGCTTTGCACACGAGCTCGAAGGTTTGCTGACTGAGGCCAGGACCATGTACTTTGTTGTAAAAGTTATTCTCTGTGAGCCATTCTTTAAAAATCTAGTCTGAGTTTTCATCAAAAGGGGAGCAAACAGTCCAGAAATGACCTTAAGCATTTAAAATTTGCCACAGTTTCAAACAGGTCTTGTTTAGGGCACATAATTTGTTCTTCTGTCTTGACTACGTTATGATCTAGCTTGTCCTTACAGCCTAATGTGTCCAGACCCTTTCTATAGTATAGTGTGTTTCTATAGTAATCCAACCAGAGGCACAACATCAGCATATTTAATCAAAATGCAGCGTTGGTCACTGATCACAAATTTGTTTGTGAAAAGAGGCGAGAGAGCAGAGCCTTGAGGGCAACATCAGAAATCTTTCCACCACCACAGATCCTCTGAACGACGGGGCAGAAAATCCCTGATCCAAAGAACCAGGTCTGAGCTGACATTATAATCAATATGCCTTTTTACAATGAATTTTTTTTTAACTGAGAACTAAAACCTAAAAACAACTCTTCCAAAAGCTTTGGGGCTCATCACGTGTTTTGTAACTGTGTTCAACAGAGTCGACAGAGCGTCACCGGCGCCGCTGCTGCTTCTATGCAAATTGGAGCATAAGAGGGTAAACTGAGTAGTGAGAGGAAGCATGTATGCCATTTTCACCCAGACAAAACATCCCCAATCTAAATGACCGCAGCCACAGTGTCTGCTAGCGCCGTCCTCCAACTCTGAGCAGGGAAAAAAACAACCGGTTTGTTGCAGCCTACGCTGCCGCAGACCGACAAACCCGCGCCCCAAGGCCGTAACGGCCTGACCACACGTAGGATCCCGAGTGTCGAATGAAACAGCATCTTTCTGTGCAGCCCGGTCAGCAAACGCGGCACTGCTTTAAGCCTGAACACATGCAGGACTGTTTTAATATTGGGCCGGTTTTCTGGCCCATTCCTCCAGACAGAGTCAGGCTTGTGGGTCAGCTTGTTCGCACACACATTTCCTCTGGGATGAGGATCGGGGCTTTGTTAGGCCGCTCTAAAACACTGATTTTGTCATTCTCAAGTCATGTATGTATCTATCTGTGCCCCCGCTTCGACTTCCTGGCTGATGTCTTGAGGAGATATTGGTTCAATATTTTCATATAACGTGCTTTAATCCGGATTCTATCTCCATTTCCTTCTGGAGCAAAACCCCCAACATGATGCTGTCACAACCTACACTTAACACGGCTAGCGAGCTTCAACTGAGAAGCCCTCAAACCTATGACATCATCATCTGGGCTTTTACAAATTGTCTAAATCTGGTATACTTCCAATTTTGGAAAATCTCATTTAGTTTAAAAAAAACAATGTTATAAAATACTGAGGAATTTAATTTTTAAAAATTCTCTCATTATTCTGGCATTTAGCAAATGTTAAAAATTTAGGAATCTTAAGACGTTGAAGAAAGAATTCATTCAGACTAACCTGACTACTTGCAAATAAAATACTGAGTTAATAACCTTCAGGCACTCCTATATATATTTATATAATTGTGATTCAGGGACAAACAATCCCGTCATTCTTTTTAACGATCTTAAGCAAAATCTCTCCAGGCTTTCTGAAGGTCAACATTTCTGAGGTTTGGTCCTTTAATAATACAAAGCACAAAGAATTGTTGTCAGCGTTTATTTCTTTTCCACAGTAGAGTTGATGTGGTCGTGTAGTTATATGATGATGCTGGACACTGAGAAGCACCAGAGACGCATCTGTAGACGTAGTTCATTTGAATTCAACAAGTTCAACGATAACGCCAGAAACGGTAATTCAGTATCAACTTGTTTTTAATTCTTTATGTATACGTTGGTTACCAGTATCAAGATCCGTTAAACGGTTAGTTTCAAAACCATTAAAATCTTCCTTCACACCAATATAACAGTTTAAAAATCTTATTGATGTGATGAGGAGTGATCTGAGGTTTCTCCAGCTGTATGGGACTGAACCCCTTCCCCTACTTGTTGCTCCCCAATAGGGCTAGGCAATATATCGAGATTTTGTTTAGAAGAGATATAAGACATATAATCATCCAGCCGTTTTAAAACTACAGCTGCCAACCTCCGGCCTGCTTGTCTGACAAGCAGCTGACTGCAGGCTGCTTACATGATCAGAGCGTCTGATTAATAAATGTCAGAAAGATACACTACGCCCCTCAATAAGCACTTGCACACTATTTCGTGATTTAGAAGGTGTTTTTCCCCTGTATGCTTAACTTACATCAAAGTATGAAAATCAGATGAACACCATATCATTTTACATATCATTGAATCATGCAATTTCTCTTCTGCACTAATATGGTACATCTGAATACAGATGAATCCAATAATAATTGTATGTATACATTTATTTTGTGTTGACTGGGCTGATCCTTGCTGGTTGTGCAGGAGGCCCTGCTTCTGGGTCTGACTCAGGATCAAAGACGTACAGCTGTATCGTTGTGCATCTGTTGGCAGCCATTATTATGAAGTGCAAGGGTAAATATTGAATTGGGGGCGTGGCCAGTTGCAGCTTATTTGCATAAAATAAAAAAACAGCTCGTTCTGAAAGGAGCTCAAAATAGGCAAAAGCTTAGGAGGTGAAATCTAATTATCTTATTAGAAAAAATGTAATGAATGATTTGCATAGCCCACAGACTTATTCTAAATGTTTAAAAGCATCATAGGTCACGTTTAATGCAGACTGGGAATGGACAGCACTGAATTATCACTGACCAGTCCATAACTGGTTATCCTCCGCGTCTCACTGGAGCAGCTAAGGCTCGTGTTTAGGTGTCAAAGTTTACTGAGCAGGACAATGAATCGGCCCATTGCCCCTTATGTGCTCAATGTCCTGTGAGACTAAAACGCTGCTCAGATAAACCGTGCAAATACACAACGGCAAACACAACACGAGTGGGTGTACAGATAGGCGAACCAAAAACACATTGTAAAGCTATTAATAGTACCCAGGGTTACACAGAGCCTTATTAAAGTGTTCATACACCTCAGACGCTGTAGGCTGTGTTCCTTCATCTCCACAATGCTGTTTGGTTATTAATGTTCTCTCACAAACCTCTGAAAGTCTTCCTGGAACAGCTGATATATATACTAAGAACAAACTACACACCAGACACTAAAATGTCCAATTCGACACGAAACTGAGAGAACTACTCCATGCTTGATACCATTTTCAATACATCGGCAACATTTTTTTCGAAGGCACGGGTTTATTTCTGATTAAGAGCAAATATATTTAATTTACGATATGACAATATTTTAGCTTCCTTAATTAGGGGAAAGCCAATAAGTAGGGGGACAATTCAGCCCTCGTTCAGAGAAATAACTAATTTAAGTCTCACTTCCCTGTTTGGCAAAACATCAGACAAGATAACAGACTAAGTGTTAATATCCTTTATGGAAGTGTTTACCCTTTATTCAGTCATTTTATTTTACTATAATTAGTACTTATCTTTAGTGTGTAACTGCGTGCTTTCATTAGCCTGTCAATCTGATGTTGATACAAATAAAATTTACTACTGAGGGACAGATAAAGGATCACTTTCAGCTAAAATAAATTGTGCTCAAAACAAACATGGACCAAACAAAACAGATTTTTACAGTGCAAACAAGGATCAGGTCTATATATTCAGCAGCAGCCCTGTGCGATTTATGACTTCCTGGATGTTTTCCTCAATACTTTATTAAGTCATCAGCAATAGAAGAATGGTAGGCTGCTACGGGTTCATTCTGCCTCTACCATAACCTGTTATTATTAGCCACATTAGCCCCTGGTGGCCTTACAACTAAATGGAGAGGTAACAAACAGGGGTCGCACCGGTTCGTTTTGTTGCTTTACTATTAAGTAGCCAACTGGGCCATCAGCTTTTTTTTTTTTTTTTCACACTGACTCACAGGGTTTAGAAGTGTGCACCTGTGAAGCGCACCTCAACGAGGAGATCGGACTGACACAACCCCGTCACTGGGCTGTCCGTGAAGCTAATTCTTAACAGATAGCTTTAAGCTTTTGTTGTTCGGCAGGTTTAGTACTTCACTGTTGCAAATTCCTGGAGCTTTACTGACTTTTTATGTTGCTCTCAAACATCAGGCGCCAGGTTAGCATGTAGCATCGGTCAGTAGTTTTATTTATTTTTTTCCTGTCCATATGCTTCAAAGGGAAAGTTCATCCAAACGACGCCTTTGTCTTTGCCTTGTCGGCTTAAGAGGCCTGCGTATGATTTTCTGTGCATGTAGTCACCATAAATGATTTATTCACATTTTAAAACATAAAGTTATAAAAAATTATGCTGTTATTGATGTAATCATGGAAGTGAGAGGAGGGGCCTTGTGTCTCTGTTACTGCAGCGCTGCTGCTGGGGGAAGTGCCATAATTTGGGCAACGCAAATTGATCAGTTTATATCAATTATGATGCAAACCAGTACCTTTGAATATTTAAAAAATTTTTAGGAATGAATATATTGAAATCTTAATTATTTTGACAACTCTACCACATGCAAGTGGACTACTTACGAATTAAGTGACAGGTGAATGCAATTGGCTGCTCTGGATGTTGTTTAGGGGTATCAAATTGAAAGAGGCTCAATATAAATGCACACAACACCGTTCAGTAAGTCCAATAATCCCGTATGAGTTTTCTTCCACTGTAGGATCAAACATGTTTTTGTCCGTCTATAACATAAAATCCTTGAGGATTTGTTGAAACATCAGATTGTACTGTAACAAAATGTGTGAACAATCCTGCAACATCTAATCATCGGCGAGGCAGACGTGTTTACCTTGCCCACTTGATGAGGTACGGCAGGTGATTAAGCAGGCTGAAGGTGTAGAAAGAGTAGCGGATGATCTCTGTGACGGTCCAGGCTGTGACGAACAGCAGCACGCTGTCCTCACTTTGTACCTACGCAAACAAGCAAAGCCACGGTGGGTGGTGGACACGGACACAAACGGGCTCGCCTCATGCGTCGCTCTGCCGCAACGTCCTCTAGACGTTTCAAAAACAAGGGCCATGCTGTTTGTTTCAGATGCTTTAAGAACAGATCACACCGCAGGCTCATGGGCACTTTCTTCAGATATCGAGTTAAAAAATGATGTTAGACAGACAAGCACACTTTGTTTCAGAAACAAAATAAACTAGCTCTTCTGACAGGCATTTGCATTAGAGAGAAACTGGACGGCTCAAGAAGATTGTCAGCACAACAGACATACAGGAAATCAAAAGGTCAGTGCTACACAACATACTATTTAGAATATTAAGATCTAATAGAGTCATTCCTGAAAGCCTCCAGCGAGATCTCCTACTTTTACTCACACTTGTACTTTCCTCCAATCTATGAACAGGACAAAGAGTACACCAGCTGGTCATATTGCCACATAAATCCTTAAAGCTATGTACAATTGCTTGAGAAACGATTTAAATAGAGAAAAAGGTGATTTAGTTCACTGGGTTATAAAATGTAAACGAAGTCGACGTACCTCTCTGACACTGTGAGTGACCGCCCAGGTGAGAAAGACCCGAGACATGACCTGGAACCCCGTCAGGACCACAGAGGACGGCACGATTCCTGAAGTGGAGATCAAGATGAGACTTTAAACACTGCAAAGCAAACTGGGGCTCAGCTCCACTTTCATGGAGCCTACCGACTCAACTGTTTTTGGTTCTCCACTGGATAAATACATTTCCTGTTTACCAAGAGACCAATCATCAAACTCAAATAAACGCTAGTTTAGTTTATTTGCTCTAGTTTAGTTAATTCAAAGCAAATAACTCTGACTGAACTTGGTCTTGTGTAATGAACCAGTTTATCCATAGTTGAGCAATCAAAGGTGACTGGGTAGAATTAGTGACGGTTTTGACTTGAGTAAAAAGTATTTTTCCTTGTTCTTTGGCTAATGATGAAGAAGTGTCCTCCTTCAGATCAACTAGGGATCGACCAGCGGTCAAGTCTCCTGATGTCTAAGCAGCAGGAGGATGTGTTTCTTTAACCAGCTGTTGTAGGGCTTAATGGTTACTTTCCCATATAGGCTTCAAACCTTAGCTCCGACATGCGTCACAGCAGCAGGATATAGATTTCAGACCCTTGTCTTTGTTGTTTAGACTCAACAATGTTAGCTGCCAGACCAGCTAGCAGTCTCATACATGCTGACTGTAGTGGCAGCTATAAGAAAAAACATCAACAACAACATGAAAGCCTTCACCGATGCCCATAAGGCCAAACACACGTTGGCCGAGGACTTACATCCTGCTGTTTGACGTCAATGAAACAACTTTTGGGCCTAAACTGCTAATTACAATGTTTGCTTGTGTCAAAAACTCAAATAAATGTAATGACAAACAGGAAATACGTCAGACGCTCAAGAGGATTTTATTGAGCTGTTCGACGACTGGTCAAATGAAGACGTCTATTTTACAAGCCAGAGCACGGCCAGAGGTGCCCGTTTACTCTGCAGAGGCCTATTTACAATCGGAAAGGTCAGCTAGCTCAAAAAAATAACAAAAGGTAATGGACAACACCATTTAGGTGGAAATATGTTCAGATTCGATTGGTTCTCCTGTGGTCCTGAAGGTCATAAAGTAATTACAGACATGTGAATGACATTTTCAGTCAATTAATAATTAGACACGCCAGTCAAGAGGCCAGAGGTTGTCATTAGCCAAGTTTCTCTTGATGGATTCTGGATGGTGATTGGCATGTCAGATGCCCCTATTCATTAAACGAGTTAAAACCAAGAACTCCCATTAAGTTTGGTCTATACACACGCACTGATGAAAAAATAGGAGCACGCGTTGTAATCAGAGTCGGTTAAACTTCTGGTTATTGATCTAGTCTGTAGTGGAGGGGTTGTTAATCAGTGTCTGTTGTGCTGATGTTAATGAAATTAACAACAAGGGAACTGAAGGGGCAACAATGAGACGACTCCTAAAACAGGAATGGTTCTGCAGCTGGAGGCTGTAGTTTTGAATTTGACCAAGGTCAGTGTCACTACTGGTAGCATGAGGCGATATCTAGACCGGATTGTGGTGCACAGGCAGTCCGGCTCCACCAGGATGGTACATCAGTACGTGCCTTTTGCTCCCAGCACAGTCTTAATAATCAGGATCTTTGTCACTGCAACATCAATGAATTTCCCTCAGGGAGCAGTGGGCTGCTACTGTGCAGCGCCCAGGGAGCATCCTGGAGCTATGGTTCTTGCTCGGGGACCCAAAACAGCAGTCTCTGGAATTCGGACCCAAATCCCTCCAGGACGCAAGTGCAATGCTCTGACCTCTAGGCCACCACTCCCCTCTAAGAACATGGAGGAGATTCAAGGAGACAGGAAGTTACTCTAGGAGAGCTGGACGGGGCCATCAGAAGTCTTTGGCCCATAAGCAAGACCGGTATCTGCTCCTTTGTGCAGGGACCCTGTCTTTAGGTATCTACAATGGGTTTAAAATCCTTAAACCCATTGTTAGACCCTTCTCTGGTACAGTCAGTCCTGAGGGCCACCTGGTGCATGATAAAGCCCACCCTCATGTTGGAAGAGTAGGCAGGCAGTTCCTGGAGGATAGAGGAGCTGACTGACATTTCTGGGACATCGTGTTTAGGTCCAACAGCTTGTCCCTCAAACTGTCCAGGAGTTCAGTGATGCCCTGGTCAGGATCTGGGGGGAGATACCTCAGGACACCATCCTTTCATCTCATAAGGAGCATTTCCTGAAGCAGTCAGACATGCATACAAGCACGCAGGGGGTCATACAAACTATTGAGTAACATTCGGAGTTATTGCAACGACAAAATTAGCAAGACAATTTGACTAGCCTGTTTCTCTGTGACTTCGGATCGAGACCCCTGTGGGTTCCTCGTTTCGGTCAAACGACGTGGCGTCCTTTAGTTCCTAACACATTATACTGATTCCAGATCTTTCTTTCAACTGAGATCCGATGTCTTTTCAAAGCGGTCCTCTAATCTTTCTGAGCAGTTCATTCAGAGCTTAGACTTTGATGCGCCTTTTGTGTTTTAATAATAAAGTTTAGGGGCCACATGGTTTGATGGCCTTAAAAAAAACTGTTACCAACTCCATCCTTAAACAGAAAGCAGGGACAGTGAGGAGGAGAACTGCACAGACACTCACCTACAGCACAGTGCAAGATCTGTGAAATGAAAAGAGAAAATTACTCAATGTGCTTCTAGAGGTAAAACACAAGCTCAGTGGTAGCTAGTTTCAACCTTAATTGCAGAACGCTGGCTACTATAGGTTCTGTTTAGACGCACAATTGTTATTTTGAATACACACAAACAATTTGATGATGTTTTCACTCCCATTAATACGAGGATATATGAACTTGTAATGTGTACAGTTTAATAATCGAGATCTGGCTGAATGCTCCACACCTCACCGCTAACAGAAAACAAGCTTGCATCCTTAAACAGAACCATTTCTAACTGAGCTGAAACAAGTGACCACAGAAACGTCATGCCTTGTACTCTGAAAAGACAGCACCGTCTCAGTCTTAGTGCTTCTCTGACCTCCAGAAGAGCTCCTGTCTGAAAGAACTTCAGCGGCTTCTCTATGGAGTAATACAGCCCGTGGTAGCTTCCTCTGGCCAGGTAGGCTCTCACCAGACCCACAGCGATCACCAGCCACCTGGAAGCAGAGACGACAACACAGTTACACTCCCAAAACCAAACTTATCTCAGAAACCATCTGATCAGGTTAGCAAATGACGAGTGTCCAACGGAAGGACGTTGGACGTAAAGGAAAGTCCAGCCTGAGGTCCAGAGTAGCAGAACTAAACAGGAAGCATGTCTTTCCTTTCAGAAATAAACACGTTTGACAGTGACTGGAGCAAATAGGTTGTCTCTACATCCCTGGCCTTCCGTCGCTGGGCACTGGCAACCTGAAAGCATGTTTCTACGCTTTTCCCTAAATGACATCCTTGGCTGTTTAGATGATGTAGTAGGGCTGGATGATATAGGAAAAAAAGTATATCGATAAAATAGAAATCATATTGATCGATATCGATAATTAGCAACAAATTCAAAACATGTATTTTAAGTGCAGCCCTGGCCGTGTTATGGTGTACCTTAGCGACCTATTTTTAGATACAGACTAGGGCTGTGCATAAAAATCGATATAAAGATTAATATCGATATTTTTAAAAACGATTTAATATCGATATTCTGGCTTTCAATATCGATATACCTCCCAACCTCTAGGGGGCGTTATTACAGCGCAACCATTACAGTTCACAGCGAAGGAGAGCGAGTGAGACGAATTTGTGGAACGGCCGACACGATTTTAGAAGCTCCTTTGTCCCTAAAATCAGATGTTTGGGCACATTTTTGTTTCTGTGACACGTTAAATGCATTGAAGCAAATGCACTTTATTTTCCTGTTAATATGTCTGTGATCAATAAATAGAACATAAACATAATATTTGGCTGATTTTGGTGATAATCAGCCAATATCGTAATAAATATCGATATTGGAATCAAATCAAGCTGAGCTGTGTATCGAGAATCGTATCGAATCGGCTCATCCTAGATGATACCCAGCCCTAATACAGACACACAAACACGTTTTAAGAAGAAAAAAGAACACGTGCTCTCTGAACTCTTTAAGTCCGAGTCTGCGTTTGTGACTGGTTGGGAGGATGTAATGACAGTAATATTAACCTATAAGACTAGAATACAAAAGGAAGGAAAACTGTTATTCTATTGAACTTTTTATTGACCCTTTTCTTCTATAGTCGATTTATGTTGTTATTGAATTATTGTCCAGCCCTATGATGTAGAAACTAAAAGTGATCAACAGCGGAAAAAATAAAATAAACCACAAGCTTTAACATTTCTCTCTCAAGATAAATCCCAATCACTACTATGATCAATTATGTATCCCAATAATGATAAAAAAAAAACACTATAACTACCTGCCCCTAGTGCCTTCTGTTATTAGAACGATTTTAAGCGACATTTGGCAGAGTAACATGAGCTAAAACTATCAGCCCAACTAACCAACTAGCTGCTATTAGCTTGTTACACTAGGATCACTCCATGAAGAGTAAAATGGCCACAACTGCTTAGTAATGCGCACACCCAGGAAAAGCTACTGGCAACCCTCTACCATCTGTAGCAATTTGCACAAATTAAAATAAAATGTGTAAATTGTATAGTTTCGCTTTTGCATATTTTTTTAAACATATATTCAGCACTGCATGCTATCTCCTTCATGGAATCCCAATGAGTTCAATGGCAAATGAAAATCCAGATTTCCCAGATATTAATCTTAAAAACATTGTAAATTCGAATTAATCGATTAAAGTCAATATATCGCCCAAACCTAATATCAAGGAAATGATCATGTCTCAGCACAGAAGCAGACGGCCTATTGTGGTAAAAAGCGAGGGCCTCGTAATTACTCTTTTACAGCGCGTGTTTGGCATGAGTCTGTCTGCTGCAGCAACAAATTTAGACTATGATAAAAATCAGTAAAAGGCCTAATGAGCAACACTGAAGGAAATAATTGCAAGAATTTGCAAGTCCTGTAACGTCAAACATTTTTTTCCCCACTACAAAGCAAGCCCTGTATGGCGGGGCATCGGTACTGAGCGGCGGAAATGTGACCAAACAGGTCGGGACAGTCAGAAAACAACGCCCACCCTGTCATTGTGCAACAGTTTAAAAATCAGAGTAATAAAAAAAAAAAAAAAGGGACACGTAGAGGGATTTATTAGCTCCTGCTGCTTATCTGGAGGGTTACGACAAGTCTGATGTTGGACTATTTACGAAACAAAGTGCAATACTGTTTGAAAAGCAACTGTCTTTGACTGTAGGCCGCTGTCGCGCAGGACATTACCCTTAAATTCTCTGTGAAGATAAAGGCTGAATATTTGCCTGCGCCTGTTCATAGCGTTCCTGTAAGAAACGGGTAAAGAGGCTGACCTTCAAACAGGCACGCCTCTCATTGGTTGGCTGTTGTGGCCTCATCAAGCACTGGAAACTGTCCTAGATCCAATAAATTCAGTTCATATATATATATATATATATATATATATATATATATATATATATATATATATGTGTGTGTGTGTGTGTGTGTGTGTGTGTGTGTGTGTGTGTGTGTAACTGTCAAATGATGGTTCATGGCAGATGATTGCAACATATTTAGCAGTGGACATTGGTATTTACCATTTAACCAACAGAAATAGAGTACAGAAGTAAAGCGGAAGATAGAAATTGAGATCTTTGTAGTCTTATCCTAATTATGTTTAATTTGCTGTTAGAGAAAAACTTCTAATCATAAAGCGCATGTCAACGTCAGGTTTCAACTATGAGTGTGAGTAAGTCATAGAATTATTTATACTATTGTCAGATTGGAGTTTGAAGTGTGTTTTTTATTTTATCATTATTCTACAAGCATGTTTTCTCTGAGTGGACTGGAAATCATATTCATGTTTTTTAATCTGGTGCAGCCAGAGTCTGTGGAAGGAACAAATGAAAGAAGAAACTTGTGGAAATACCAGGGGAACCATGCAAGAAGCTGTAATCACAGCAATCAAACCGTTCGTTCATTATTAGGAACAGTAAAACTGATTCTCAATATGCCATTATATATATATATATATATATATATATATATATATATATATATATATATATATATATATATATCGAAATGTATGTGTTTCTATTATCTTTTTCGAGGTGCCCGTCTTATTTCCCATTAGAGACAAATCTCTACTAACTCATTTTTTTTTTTTATCGGTTATATGTCATTTTATGCATATGCCCTCACCAAATAAATGAGTGCACATATGAAACTAGAAACGCGGTGCTGGACGTACGCACGCTGTGAGCAAACAATGAACCATCTGTCTCAATGTTTTTAACGTGGGACCCGGTGGGGACTCTTCGGTCTCACTCGGTTAATCGGCGTAAGCTGTCGGAAGCCGCGCGCACATTCTGAGTCAATTTCTAAAAAAAATAAATAAATAATAATACGTCGCGCGGCTTGTCTTGTTTAAATCCTGAACGACAACAGGAGCAGTTCTAAGTCAGCATATTACAACCGATGAAACGGTCTCTCGTGCCGAGCCAGTCCCGGTTTGCTCCACGGCGCAGAAGCGAAGCACGGTGTTAGCACGAGGAACCACGCTACCTACCCGGCTGTCATAACAACATTGTAAATAACCAGGTAGGCCGTGGCCAGGGCGCCCGGTCCTTTCTTCTTCTTCGAGGCCACATCACCGTGGCCCGCTTTGCTGGTCCCTTGAGCAGCTGCCGACATGACTCCTACCCCCCAAAACGGTCTCTGGTCCTGCGCGACGGCGGCTGTCAGCTTCACCGAGTCAGGAAGGGAGCAGGGGCCAATGCTCGAAGCATCGCCCGGAAACAAGATTGTCGCCTCTCTTCACTTCCGCTTTTGCTTTGACTCGTTTAAAAAGACGTTATACGGATTTAAGCAACATTTGAGTACACGCATTTACCTTTTATTTGAGCCATATGTAGACATTATCAACATTTATTGTAACATCATTAGTCACCTATAGTCCCTTTGTCTCACACAAGACTTTGGTACAAATAGTGGAGGAAATAGAAGGTAACCATCTTGAGCAAACACTTTTTTCTTTGTCTCCTGATCTGAGTGCAGTGAACGAGAAGCGCGCCCCCTACAGTCTGTTAAAAATCATCCTGTTTCCCAACTTTTCTTGTTTTATAAACTGTCAGAGGTACCTGAGCTACCTTCAGTGGTGCTCAGTGGAAATTCTGGTTTTAAGGTATTGCAAGGTAAATAAAGACAGACAAATTGACTGTGTTGAAGTGGACATTGATAAAGAAACAAATGCTGGTAGCTACTTGGGCATTGGGTGTCCCCGGGACTCAACACATCAAAATAACAGAAGGCAAGCGTTGCTACACTACGTGTTCATTAGGAACACTCTGAACCCATGTTCCAGTTTCAACTTGGGGTAAGAGAATAGACATTTACCAGGAGCTTTGAGTGATCATCCACAGATTCTCTCAATAACGCTGCATTTGCCATTTGCCTCGGAAATCAAAGGACATCGGGTAAACCCGAGTTCCAGTTAACACGGTGTCAAAGAAGTCTGGATTCCAAAATGTAAAAAAAAAAAAAAGAAAAAAAAAAAAAAAGATTAGGCCTGGAAAGCTATGATTTTGTTCGTAGCACCTCGTATAAATGTGCTTTAAAGCTGTAATTTCCAAATGCAAACTCCACTTTTACTTAGTTTGGTTCATAGTTGCAGCTGATCCATGTAACTTTGATTTTAGATGCACTCTTACAACTGTGTCTTGTAAAATAACCATGTTTTGTCACAGCTTACTGTTGTTGATGCAAGGAGCTGCCATATTGGATTTGACAATTGGCCTTAAAGAAAATCCTGGATTTTCTGAGGGGAAAGTCTGATTAAGTTGATTTTTCTAATCGGAAGCTGGGATTTCGGAGTTGTGACTGCAAATGGAATACAACATAAGTGATACACATAAGAAAAACATATTGAATTTTGAGGTTGGGGTCGGTGATAAATCTTCAACTTTCTCACTTGAAATTCCAACTTCTATAGAAATTCTTAAAAAGAAATTTCCAACTCCCAACTTAGAAATGTCGACTTTTTGACAGGAAAACAAAAAACATAATCACACTGTATCTTTCAGCCAATCAAATAGTGTCAGTTGATCAGATCTTTTATCTTTTCTTTTTTTTATTGTTTTCATGACATAACACAACACTGTAAAATTTCAAAGATATTGATATATTGATATTGGCTGGAGGTTTACTGATAAAAGTTTAAAAACCACTCATCTAAATAATTGCAGGAATGGTATCTGTGGAGTCAGTTGCCACAGATCACAGTTTTGTTTTCAGTTGCTAACAGACATTTGTCCAATACAGTTGTCATTACATTTTCAAATCTGGGACATTGGTGACCGATATGTAGAAATGGAACTCAGGAGAATACAAATAATAACATCTGGACCAGGGAGAGAAAGTAGCCCTGGGTGAGAAGAAGACCTGGGGAGAGGAGCTGGAAAGAAGAGCAGGGTGTGGGACTGGGACACCTGGCACAGGAACAGGATCTGGCCAAGGAACACGACAACGGAGAGGTATTAAAATGTGTGGTTGTGGAAAGTCTGGGATCATCAGCCACAAGGCCAGATGTCTCGTCTGCTTGCTGTATCAACATCGCAGCCAAACACAGCCAGAGGTGGATCTGACACTGCAAGCTGTTTTATCCCTAGTGTATTTCCACGGATAGTGCCAAATGTGAGAGGTCAGAGAATGGAATATTTTGTTTGTTTTACCTCTTCTCTCTGACGTACTGTCCAGTCATAGTTTGTTTGTTTTTTTAGCAACTTTTGATCATCCTTATTTTATTCACTTCAAACTGTTAATTTCCAGTTTCCACTGTATACAGTAAAGGAAAACAACTTTGTTGATTTTGCTTAGAATCTAAACATTTCATGCCAACAATCAATTCTTGAATGATGAACGTAGTGTACTGATGGTAAAACCAAACAACACAAGTAGTGTTGGGCAATAAATCAACCTTGAGATTTTATTGAGGAGCAGAAAATGACAATACTAGTGATAAAGGCCAGGCTTTAGAAGTCAACAGGACAAATCACACGTGCGGCGTATCAGGCAGTATGTGGGCTCACCATTATTTAGGAATTTTTACAAAATGTAGAAGGGATCACAACCAGCAGTGTAAACTTGATTTTCTTTGTTCTTGTTTTTTTAAAATTCTTTTATTATTTATTTATTTACTTGCTTACTTGTAATCCACACTTTGCCACAAAAGCTCTATGAGAATTATATGTATTTAATTTCTGGCAGTTTCTGAAAACATCTTTAATAATTGAATTTTATTTGTTCTGTCAGTTTGTTGTTAAAAAAAATGCAGTGTTAGAAACTTGATTATTGTTTTGAAACTACTTTGTGATAAATATTGGAACGGTTCAATGCAGAAAACAATATTGTGATAGTTTTTGGTCCATATTTCCCAGCTCTAAATTCAAGTGGTACATTGTGTGTCCTGTAGGCAGGGGAACAAAAATCATAGAACTAATTCTGATTTGCAGAGCTAGCAATTGCTAGTTTTTTTTTTTTTTTTTTTTTTTTTTTTTTTTTTTTAAGTGGACGCATTTCTAATGTTATTTATTCACAATATGAGTTACAAACATGTGATGTTCTTTGACAGAATGGTTTAATTTTGAGTCTGATTTTCTGTGTTTTGATAAAGCTAGCGGGTAGAAAAGTATGTGATTTGAAATCAAGAGTCTGTGTTTTATTGACAAAAGGCGCTTTTGGGAATTGAATTGGGCAACTGGGATGTAGTTATGGTGCTCTTTAGAAACTGATAGCTGGGAACGGAATATCTTCTTTCGCCACTAGAGGCCACTCTTTCCCTTTGGCTGACCAAAACGTTACGTTTAATTTGTGATTTTTGTCATATTTTCTTCCCGACTCCCCTTCTATTATCCATGCGTGACGTTCTGTATTCTATGTAATAAAATTACGTCAGCATAAAGATCACATAATGAGATAATTTTTTTGGCTTAGATTCTCTCTCAAATGTTGGATTTGGAGTAATACCGATCAGGCATTATACGGGACAGCCAGGCTTCCTTCCGGAAGAGCAACTGGTGCAACTTTAATGGACAAGGAAGAGACGTTTGTTTAGGTTTAGTGTTGGCAACGCATCCACTTTTCCTTCGTCCCGGATTCCGGTTTCTTTTTTTATATATATATCGTTGAAAATGCCTTTGTTTTCACAAAACCCCTTTGACCAAGATGTCGGTAAGTATAGCACTGTTTTTGGGGGCCTTTTAGTTTTAAAGGGAGTCCGAGCTGTTGACGAGAGCTGAAGCTAATGCTAACTTAGCAGCTATAGTTTGCCGTGGACTTATTTCGGCCCCGAAAGCTGGTGTCAACAGGTAAACGTATTTTATCATGAGTTGTAAGCTCATTAATTTATGAGAGACAAACTGACCGGCTGTCGACGGCTTGTTCAGCGGTCGTTGGGTTGGTCACATTAGGGGCTGTTTGGTAACAGACTTGGAGTCTGACCGTAATCGATAACACGTTTGCTCCCAAAAACACCGTCGTAGTTCATGTTTTATTATTTTTTTTCTTTTTAGATTGTTTCCGATGCGGTTTAAAATGGGGTGCGAAAACAACGCCAGTCACACCAGTATCCCAGAATATTTGTCAACTAACAAAGATGCATTCAAAAATATTATAATCTTAAATTGTTTTTTTTTTTTGATTCAAGTAAAAAAAAAAAGAAAAACAAACGTGAAGTTTAAGGTTTTTATGTGGTGACGAATCTAAACGGATTGTGTTATGGAGTTCTAATTCATGAAATGGAATAATAATTTGCTTCTCTGTAATAATCAATATTCAGAAAAGCTTTCTGAGCTGTAGGTGGGAAACTGGTGCAATTGTGATTATTCTTAGACTGGCTTTGCCTTGTGTTTTGGTATGCTAATGACTTAGCAGTTTAAAGACATAAACTGGATCTTAAATTGTTTTCGATCGGCAGTTTTAACAATACTTGTTTATTAGTAAAACCTATTTTATTTTCAGGTTCCTCCATTGTAATTGTAAACCAAAGGCATAAATGGTGTAATTCCTCACATTATCGGCGTTTGTTTACATGCAGCAGTATGCTGTGCTATTACATTCTGTGAATTGTAGTCCGGTGGGGGGGAGAAATGTACTGTTAGCCACTTATTTAAGTCACAGCCCTTGGGCCCTCCTTAAAATGACAGTTCGGCACTCCCTCAGCCACCGCATGCTAAACTAAGTCAACACTTCAGGTCAATTTAAGGCTCTTCTTAAAGAATGTTTTTCTCTAGGTTGCCAACTCTACATTTAAAATAGCATCCACGTTATGACTGTCTCTATATTTCATGAAGTTTGGAAAGAAGTGTAGTAGCCCTTTATTTTAAGCCAGCTGACCAGCAGTGGGTAGCGCTATAACCTAAAAATCCAGAGAAAGTTTGTGGATGTAATAGAATGGTGTGACTGAACGCATTTTTACGTGCTGGTACCAGAACATGACCCGTTTCCTGTTGAGAGTTAGTTATTTAATTCTGACAGTTTATTCACGTTTTTTTTCTTGTTTTTTCCAGCATTAATCTTTGATACCGGTATCACTGAACACCTCACTTTGCCTGCCATTCAGGCTTTGTCTCATTAAGATATTAGTCTCTCCTCTGGCATTTCAAACAAAATAAAATAGTTTTCCTCTGGCAGCCGGCTTTCCAATTGGATCCATTTAGTTGCGATGAGTTAAGCCTTCATTCGAAAGCAGTCGGCCAACATTTAGCGCTTGGACATAAGCAGCAGGGTACAACACTATGTTAGTGATGGGGGAATCTTAAAATTTCAGCCCGTTGAAGGTGAATAGATGTTATTAAGCAAACGGACGCCTTTCACCTGAAATTATCGCCTGCCCGGTCCGAAACCGGCTTCTATGACACGCATGTAAATTTTATTCAAAACGTCCTTGTTCACCAGCTGAGTCTGCCTTCGCAACACACCACGTACGTCTGTGTGACGAAACAATGGCGCACTGTTGACTGAGGAGTCATGAGTGTTGTGACAAATGTTCATTTGGGGGATTTCCTGCCACCATAGTACTAAGAAGCTGCGTTCCATGTGGAGTGACACATCTTGCCTCTATCACAACAACTGAGGCAGATTTTCAAAAATGAACCACCTCACAGGCCTGAAAATGGTTATTGACCAAACTTTGGCTCCCAGACCCGTGTTCAACATGCGTTAGCTCAAACACGCAGCGGCGCCGTGCTTAATATGTATCGTTTCGTCACTTCCCCACTTGGGCTGGCGTGGAAAACCAGGCGCCGCGATGGCAAGGGACCGTGTTCACTCACTTCACCATATGTGTCCTCGTTTGCATGTTTTTCAGAGAAGGCAACAAATGAAAACAACACAACAGAGGACTGGGGGCTAATTCTGGACATCTGTGACAAAATTGGAACGACATCCAACGGGTAAGAATACGGAGAGTAAACGGCGCAGGAGGACGGATCCAGGTTTTGTTTTCAGACGCTGAAAGTGGTCTAGGATCCGACACCCTCTGAACCTCCAGTCTTCAGATGCAATGTCCTGTTCTGGTGATACTTTGCTGGCAGTTCATCATTTGTTTTCTGTTGTGGTGCAGAGCAAAGGACAGCTTGAGGTCCATAATGAAGAGAGTCAACCACAAAGTGCCCCACGTTGCCATGCAGGCCCTCAATGTGAGTTTCATTGGCGTTTTTAAAGGAAATATGAATAAAACTGCTGTTTGAGTTAAGACGCAACATATCCAGGATTATGCTTTATTTTTATTCAGGAACGTTGAATTTATTCATCTTAGAATGAAGGTAGTTACTTTTTTAGGTGATTATTTGTTCACATTGATAATTTAAAATGCGTCTTAAAAGATACATAAAATCTATTCAGTGTAAAATAATGCTATACGTTTCTGAACATATCTTAAACTGCTTCATTGCACTCCAATTTTACATATTCATAAAAAGTAGCTCATAAATATCTTTTGTTTAGATTTCTGATATCAATTTTACTGAACATGTTTATCAATTAGCTATTTGAATTAGTGAAATTATTTTAGGAATTGATATTTAAATATTTCCCTAAGGAAATTTCTTGGACAAACATGTTTCAAAATACTTGTCGTCAGTTTTTGCAACCTTTCAGTGAAATATTACATGACTTTTTTTTCTGCTTTAAGCCATGCAATTATTTTCCATTTATCCTTTATTTATACAAATATTCTCATTGAGATCCAAGATCTCAATTTCTGAGAGAGAACTGTCTGATTAAAGAAAGCAAAAATAAAATACCAGTGACTTTATTTTTAAGCTAGTCTTGAAAATGCTTTTCTTCAGGTAACGCCACATTTTCTTCAGTTGTGTTTTCAGTAAAGACATTTTTGTTTTAATTGTCTTTAAATACTATAGCTTCATTTTGATTAGCGTATGTGTTTTGTGTATAATGCTCTGTAGCCATGACATGTTGTATTAAAGCTCAACCCTCTTATAAACACATAATCCCTACATCAGGCAGGCGATATTAATGTATGATTTGAGTGGTTCTGGGATAAAGTGTCTCCATGTTATGTTGCAGCTGCTGGGAGCTTGTGTTTCAAACTGTGGCAAAATCTTCCATCTGGAAATCTGCTCCAGGGAGTTTTCTGCTGAAGTGAAGAGTGTCTTAAACAAGGTCTGTGATCTTCCATAGGTTGTCTTTCTTGTTTTATATTTGTCTCTTATCTTTATTTGCACGTTTACGTTATTCTCATGTCATGCCCACAGACTTACATTCACAGATGTATAACAAAGTGAATCATTCATTTGTCCATAAGGCCAACAGCATCTTAATCCGAGTTAGGGCGCTCAGATTGAACCCTGTTCCTTGGGTTACCCATAAGCCCCTCCTCCAATCCCTTGGCGTTTAATTAAGGTAGTGGATAAAAATATTCCCCTGAGGGGTCGGACACTGCTTCAGGAAGCTGCTGCATCACTGCTTCAGTTTCTCGTAAACATGCAACACGCAGTCCTCAAAGCAGCCGCAGCTCTCAGTATACTTCACTTTTCATCATTGTAAGAGATGGAAGGACATGTTAGGAAAAATGTAAATCATCTATATCAAATTAGATGTTACAGCGTAGCCCATCTCTTCTTTTGCCAGTTCAGAAAATACATTTGGATGAACCATGCTAGACACTATGATTGGTGAGATGGTAAAACATTTCTCACGTTTCCTTTCATGCTTAATAAGGTTGTTATAGTTGTTGTTTTCAAGTGGCTGCATAAAAAATGTAAAGGCTACAAAGCCGTGTCCCTTCACCCTACTACCACTCCACACAGTCGGTAGGTTTAGAGCTAAGAATGAGAAGCAAAGGGGTGAGATGAGATTCGGCGGCAGCCAGAAGGATCCGTTGTGTCAAAAGGGAGTAATGTAAATGTCCGTGTAATGTCCCCCGTAGGCCCACCCTAAGGTGTGTGAAAAGCTAAAGGCAATGATGGTGGAGTGGGCAGAAGATTTCCAGAAGGATCCACAGCTCAGCCTGATTGGAGCCACCATCAAGAGTTTAAAAGAGGAAGGGGTCACCTTCCCAGCAGCCTCCTCACAGGTGGGTGCAAAGGAAATACTATCTTAACTCTAGGGTAGTGCTGCGTTTGTGGTCCACTTTTATTCATACAATATCACATGAAAGGTCCTAACTTGTAAATAAGTTGTTGAAAAACCTCAGACTTGGCCTCTGACCAGTTAGGGTGTTCCTCTTCTTTGGTCTGAATCAGTGAATAAGTTTAACTCGTAGGTTTTGTCCCGTAGTTCGGGTTCTTTTCTCACAGATGACTCCATGCAAACCACAACCTGGAACCACAAACCACCTGAAAACATGCAGTCTGCTTATTGGTCAGATGTGTTCGGGGTGGGAGATCCAAAAGTAAACACAGGAAGCAGGAGCCGTGTTCGGTGTGAGGCAAAAACATGGAGAATTAAATCAGATTGTTAGTGTTTTTTCACTGAACTTTTTCTTGTAGAATGTGAGATGTACGTCGGATGTGTTTGAGATGACGTGTTGAAGGGAGCGTAGGGTTTTCCGAACAAGACGTGCCGTCATTGTTTATTTTTACTACGTCCCATCGCTAGGTTCACATCCAGACAAACGGAGCGACCCAAGGGAGGAAACGGCAGAGTTCGCTTTAAACAGCTGAGGGGGGGAAAACACCTTTAGGAAGCCAGGATCTATTTCCTTTACAAATAAACTGAGACTCAATAATTCCCTTATTATACATAAGCTGCTTAAACGTTTTTGTTTTAACCGTCATGCTTTAGTCATCTTTGGGCAATTGAAAAGCTGCTCTTACAAGCCTCCTGGACCCCTAAGATTCTCTGACCAAAGAGTTATATGTCGACTGAGAATGAAAACAAAGGGATGATGGGATTTTTCTCTGCTGGGTCCAAACTATGGCACACTCCTCCTCTGGAGTTTGCGATGTAAGAGAAGTTGAAGTAGACTCTAATCCCAGAGTGTCGTAAAGGTTTTGATTTATAATTTAGTCTAATAGGAGGATCGTCTTTGTTAAGGTGCTTAATTGCTTAGATTATTTATGGAATATCAGTATAATAGAATCAAGAGTCTTTATCGTCATTTTTGTAACCATAATGACATTTTGGTGAGACACCGGCTCAGAATTCACACATAATACACAGACACAACAAGACATAATTTTCAAGTCAAATGCATCGACAACATCTCTTGAGCAGCTAAAAGTGCAACTAGTCCTCAGCATCTGATAAGATTTAAATATTCGGTTGAGCAGACATGGTGAATATTACTCCCTCAGGGTTTGAAAAGTGTGCAAATAGTTATTAGCAAAAACTGAAATGTTCGAGCCAATAAGACATCAGTCAGTTTACAGGATGATGTAAAAAATAAAATACGGTGGTATTGCGTGAATGTGTTTGACAGACATTCCCAAAGAAGTTAGTCTGCAAAGGGTCACTAGCAAAAATTTCAATCTTGAAGTTGTAGTTATGTTATTTGGTGTTTATGTTAAAATAAATACACCAAACAAGGAAAAAGTTCTAGACTTTGACAGGGCCATGCAAGACACGAATAGACTTTAGTCTGAAACTTATATTTGCATCTCTGCCGGTAGGTTTAGGGTGGTTGTCCCACTGAAAAGTGATCCTCCAGCCCAGTCTTGGGTCTATTACTCCTTGTAACAGTTTCCTTTCTGGATTAGCCCTTATTTAGCTTCATCCAACTTCCCTGCTGAGCTAAGGCAGCCCCACAGCGGGACACAAGCCCCCAGAACTAGCCTTTATGAGCAGGTGCATGTTGGTGGAGTTCAGTCTTAAGATGTTTGGTTGCACTGAATTTTATTTGGGACTATGAGACTTAAAGGGGGCGCTGACCACCAATGGAGGCCAAACCTTTCAGGTTTTTATTTGCAAAATAAAATGTAGACAATGTCTTGTTTCTCTCTTTACTTAACAATTATGTGCTACTTTGTGTAGTTCCATAACATCAAATCCTAATGCGTTGAAGTTTAGTTATTTTTGCCAGGCGGTTTATTAAGTATAAAGTGTTAAAAGCATTTAGAGTCCACTGGTCTCTTTGCCAGTGGCAGTGCCGTGTTTAGCTGCATTGTGGCTCATCGGGAGAGCAGGTGACACACGAGGCAGCAGGTATGACATTTAATCTGTAAAAGCTCGTGAGCAAATATCAGCAGGCTGTGGGGCTCAAGCTGTGCCAGTGTTTACCTTCGGTTGCCATCCATTCTGTACACAAATGTCATCTTTATATTTACGTTTTGTTGGCATTTCTTTTTAGTCGAATCGAGTCGCATAGCAGGAATGAATTTGCTGTCGTCGTCGTTTTATCCCCCGTCTACTTGGCAACACTGCTTGAGGGCCAAAGTCCACGGCAGCAGCGAAACTTGTGAAGCTACACTAGAGTTGGAGATTTTACATTTTAGTCTTCCCCTTTTAATGTTTTATATTTGCTGGTAGTAAAACTCTCCTGCACTTTCTGGCTCCGCTCGCCCGAATGAGCTCTGCCGAGCAGCGTGTGGTACCCAGCGTGAGATGCAGGTGGCAGGAAACCAATTCTTCACTTTCAGTCTTTGTGCGACACTCTCTCCTTGCTTCCTTCCTTCGTCAGTGTATTCGCACACACAGATGTGACCTTATGTTTCTGTATTGATCACAGGGATCCAGCACAAAGGTCAGCACCCCTGCTGCAACCAAGATACCAGATGATGATGACCTGGCCAAGGGTAAACGACAGATGCCACATCTTTCTGCTGTTTGATGTGTTATTCTTTAAAAGTCACAGAGTTGTTAGAATTTGCTGTTTTTTATCAGATTTGCGTGAGCTTTACAGAATCTCTTCAGCCTTTGTTCCTATAAATGAAAAGAAGCGGTCTTTTTCTTCTTCCCGTCGCAGCCATTGAGCTGTCCTTACAGGAACAGAAGCAGCAAGCGGAAACGCGGCCCCTCATCCTCACCACCGACCCACCAAACAACCCCAACGGCGGCGGAGGGCAGGAAAGCCGCAAAGTGCGCGCGCTCTACGACTTTGAAGCAGCAGAGGACAACGAGCTCACCTTTAAAGCCGGAGAACTTATTATAGTTTTGGATGACAGGTAATGTTTCGGCGCTCATTCGTGAGTCGGCTCGGTCACGTCAAGTAAAGACCGTGAGATGAAACTGGCCAAAAATCTATCTGTGGCATGAATATTAACATGAAGAACTGGCTGTTTGCTAAAAGGTTCAGATATTGTGGAAAATGTTGCTCTTCGTTCCAGGCTTTCTGTCGTTTTTGCTTTTTATACATTTACATTGGAAGCAGAAGCGATGCTACACCAACACAAGGGTTTAATATTTTAAACGAGAAAATTGCCACTTTCTAAGCTGTCTTTAGTAGTTTTCCTTACAAAATGTAGATCCCTACCTTAACGCTGCCATTTCCCCAAGTCCAACATGTTTCCTGATAGGGGCTGAAAACTCAGAAGCATAAAGCAGAGCAACTTTGCTGGAATATATTTTCAGCCTTCCTGTTATCCGCTGGAAGTCTTACTATCTTGTAGCCTGAATGGACATTTCTAAACATGTCAGATAAACTACTGTCTCCTTTAGGATTGTCATGATATGGAAATTTCAAACTTGATACCGATACTAAGAAAATACTTCCAGTTTCGACATTCCAGTGAGGCGGTCTTGTAGACAGCTCAGGGGTCCTATCAGGTAGTGACACAGTGTACCCTAATGCACCGCATATCCATTGAGCGGAGCGGCTTCGTTGCTAACCAAAGTCGTACTTACACATTTATTAACAGATTTTTGAGCTCATTGTAGCACATAAGATCGGCCAATATTCACAACAGTAATCATATATATATATATATATATATATATATATATATATATATATATATATATATATATATATATATATATCACACCATCCATTTTTGAGACAACTTAAGGATTTTAAGTGCGCCTTATAGTCCGAAAAATGCAGTAAGTCACATGTAGTGAATAAAGTAATGAAATGTTTGATACAACACATTTGTCCACATGCTGAGCACAAATTTCTAGCCTTAACCAAGGTTATAAAATTGATCTATAAACGTAATAACCTGGAGTACGCGCTAGCAACAATAAATCAGGTAAGTTAGTTCAATACAAAAGTTTATTTTGGCCTTATGTTAGAAATAGGGCAACTACTCTGTCCTCCCAACAGAGACGGATAGCTCTCCCTCTCAGGAGAGAGCTGTGTACGCTGAGGGGCGGAGTGATATTACACACTTTGGAAGAATATTTAATGCGCTTTATAATCCAGTGCGCGACAAATATGATAATTCATCTTTAAAAATGTCTTTTTTTTTTTTGTGCCTTTTTGAAACTTTTTTTTTTTTCCCAGTTACCTAGAAATGAACCTATAGAAGCACACTGGTTCTGGTTTCCAATGAGCGTCCTGAAGACAGACTTACAGCAACAGTTATATTTGATCAAAACATTGTCTCACGTTATTTGAAGTAATGTTTTAGTTTTATGTTGAATGCTGTTGAGAATGGCCTGATCAGACAGGATGTTTGTTTTTGTTTTTTTTTGGCAGTGATCCAAACTGGTGGAAAGGAGAAAACCACAGAGGAGTTGGGCTTTTCCCCTCAAATTTTGTCACAACCAATTTGAATGCTGACCCAGAGCCAGGTCTGTTTTCTCTTTTCTGTTTTTATTCTAGTTTGTTCACTCTGGAAGAGCTTAGTGGAGCTACTTAAAACACTAACACACAGATTTCTCTTATGCTAGCTCTTTTTTTTTTTTCTGCCTAGCTCTCTGATTTACACAGAAGTAAATATGCTTCATTGTTTGTAACTCATTTCTTTCCCCTCACAGTGGCTTATGTTGAAAGGTCAGCCACTCCTGAGGAGACGAGTCTGGAAAGCAAAGTTGAACCAGAACCCGTCTACATTGACGAGGTAACACCCTTTCTCATAAATATACACTTATTAATCCAAGTATCCCCGAAATCAACCTGCCCAACACCGCCGTTATCCCTCTGCAGGCGAAGATGGACAGAGCGCTGGCGCTCTTGCAGAATGCAGATCCTGCAGATGCGACTCCTGACTCCTTAGAGCTACTCCACCTGGAAGGTATACGCCTAAATGCTTCTGTAGATCTAGGCACGCTGCGAGCGACAGCTGCAGTCAGCCTAAATCAAGAGATATCTCCTTTGCTTGTGTCTGCCGGAGCAGGTGCGTGCGAACAGATGAACCCGCTGATCGATGAGAAGCTGCAGGAGATTGACAGGTGGCGTTTTGTCCATTTTCACCTCGTATAAAAGCCGGGCTTAACTTTAAACAGCGTTATGTAACCTTCTCTTCCTGTTGCAGGCATCACTCGGAGTGGTCAGAAGTGAATCTGAAAGTCATGGAGGCCTTGGAGCTTTACAATAAGCTGATGAACGAGGCGCCTTACTACGCCGCCTACAACAAGATGCAGTCGCAGTACGGCGCAGCGGGCTCCTCTGTGCCCATGCAGGTCAGGACAAAACCTGCTGTTTACCAGCTGCCTTTAAGCGTACTACACTATATTTGGGAGTCGTGCAGTCACTATGAATGTGTATTTGATTTGGTATTTTTGACAAACTGCTTCTATTTTTCTATCTTAACTAATTTCTTTATGTCCTGACCAGCATTTCATGTTGTTGTACCCATAACAGTGACATAAACGGATGTTTGAAATTCAAATTTTTACATTTTCTGACTAATTATATTGACATTAGCATTAAATTTTCATACTGACAGCAATGCAAAGAGCCCAGCGGTTAAAAACCTGCCAAACATGTTATCGATGTGCAGAGCATCAATGCACAACATTTGGAGTTATAAGGTCCTACCAAATATTCTGTCCAAACAATCCTGTGCAATTCTGGCATTGCAATGAATGCTACGACATATTTTGCAGCTGTCATATACAGGTCGGTAAACAACGCAGAGATCAAGTTAGCAGGAGGATAAAATTATATAATTCATTTAAAGCTACTTCTAAAAACAATCTGAAAAGTTGCAAAGACATCAAGCAAGATAAACAAAAATGAACAAAACCAGACAGAGGACCATGAAATAATTGAGTCCTAAGATCAGATCCAAGCTGCACTAAAAGCTGGATTCAGAGACTGGAGTATAAGAATAGAAGTCCTGGGATCAAAGCTAAATTTAAAAAGAAAATGTTTTCTACACGGTTAAAACCCTCCACTTTTAGTCGTCGTCAAGTAATTAATTCCAAAAACAAGGCTCAGACTGATGATCCGTAGCCTCGTGGTTTAGTTTGCACTTCAGGGACAGAAGACCGGAGGCTTCCTAATGACCAGCTGTATGAACGACTAATGGAAACGGCTGCTTGTCCGTTATTTTGCTTGTTTTTTTCTTTTTCTTTTCAACAAGAGGGAGTATTTTCTGTACATCGATTGAAAGTTATGAACACAGATTGCTTGACAACCCAGAAAAGCCTCTCCGTGTTGCGGCGCACTCTGTGGGATGTGCAGAATCGATGGGAAGCAGAGCTGTCATGCATAATTTAAGGCGTGAGCCGTCTCACCGTTCAGAAAACTCAAGGGGGGGGGGGGGGAATCCTGTGTTCAAACCAGAGTTTTGTTTTGGCAAAACATGTTTAACCTGTCTGCCTGTGAAGCAGCTTTTCTGTAACACTGTAATTAAATGGCAGCCCTTAATACACCTACCTTCAGTTTAAATGTTGTGATGCATTACATTTGGGTTTGCTTTTTTTTTTTCCCTTCTCTGTTCATATGTCCTGTGTTCACCCTCAGTTTCTTTCTGGGTAGCATGCAGTCAGCGCTTTCCCCTCCTTTCAGAAGCTCTAGTAGTTTTGCACTTTTCAAGCAGCAGCTCGTTTTTCTCTTTTCTCAGTAATGATTGATGCCGCTGACTCTCCCTGCAGATTTGTGAGTCTATCAATGTCACCGGTTGGGTCCACACTCGAATGCCCCTCAGTGCGGCGCTTGACCTTGTTGAGATTTTCTGTGTGTGTGTTAGGAGTTCATTTAAAAAAAAAAAAAAGTGCTTTGCTGTGAGTTTTTATGTCTTTTTCTTTTTTCTTTTTATCTATGAAAAATCCATTAGATTTCCACAAACCATTTGGTAGTTTTATAATTCCCAATTTGCAGGTTGTATTCTGGGAGCTAAACATAAATCTGTGTTACTTTCTTGAAGTACAAAGTAATTAAAGTGTCCGTCAGCCACTTGTTGAAACCATCCTGTTCTTCATATGTTGTTAGGGTTACCTGGGACCAGCCGGTGGCCCCTACCTGCCCCCAGGTATGCCCCAGGTCGCTCCTGCGCAGCCCTACGCTCTGCCCAGCGACCAGCCGGGACCGCTACATTCGATGCCCCCCAGCGTTACGGCGCCCCCCAGCAGCCAGGCCGCTCAGCCTCCCTACATGAGGTAAAGCTTATCAACAGCGCAGATTGAAGGTCGTCAGATTAAGCATCACACAGACGGACTGCAGTTGGTCGGTAGCAAAGGGGGCTGAACACGAATGAATATCAAACTTTTCAGATTTTCATTTCTAAAAACCTTTGAAAACAATGTATTTTCCTTCTTTTTTGTGCAGCTGTACCACATAAACTCCCAATAAAGTGCATTAGAGTTTGCCTGTAGGGTGTAACGAGTGCTTCTGCAAGCCACTGTAGCGTAAAACATACGGGACCCTGCGCAGGGGGGGAAAAAATCCAGAATCAACAATATTAATTGAGGATTTACTTAATGAAACTATCTAAATGAAACATCTTACCATCTTACATTCCAGTAGTAACAGCGGATGTGTCTCCTCATTCGCAGCGGTGCCATGAACTCTCAGTACATGACCCAAGGAGCTCCGTACCCATCCCAGGCGGGCGTGGCCATGGATATGTCAGCCTATCACAACGCCAGCATGCCTCCCGTGTCTTATCCCGTTGCCGCTCCTCCTCACCAGGCTCCTCCCCAGCAGCAGGCGGCGTACTATCAGCAGCCTTTGCTGTAAAAACCCCAGAGCTGCCAGCAGACCATTAACTACACTCTTCAGATATTTCAGTTTCTGCTCAATCAGCTGCACTTATTTTTTAATTTTTTTTTCTGCTTTAGGATACATTCTTTGGCCTTAAAATTTCTCGTCTAGCTCCACTGGCAGGACCCTAGAGCAGCTGAGGTAGCTGAAGTGTGTTTGTAAGGCAGGTCTGGATTAAGCTGCTGCTTGTGAGGGCAGGACACGTCGGTCTCCACAAGACAACACACAACACTGGTGATTTTTACCCACCTATTATTTATCTAATCTATGGATTATCAGCATTTCTTAGTTCAACAGAATACTACTTCCACACAAGGCTTTGAAGAATTTACTCTAAATGTAATGTCTGAGCGGCGCTTCTGTTTTACCTTCACACAACCTTGTTTGAGCTGCTCGTCTAGAAAAAGCAGCGCAGCAGCTGCAGCCTCCTGTCGGTGTCTGCAAGGATTAGGCTCTCCGCCTAATAAAAGAAAGAAAAAAAAAAAAGTCCTCGCACTTCAGGCAACGTGCAAACAGAACGCGAGCCTTCACAAGAGCCAAATATATGTGCGGCGATAGGGGCGGCAGTCGGAGCGGTGTGTACTTCTTCTTCGCCGCAGCCAGAACGCGTCTGGTACAGAGAGGCTGCGAGCCGACTGTACCGGCGAGGGTAAACAAAGCAGAAAGCACCAGATGGACGTGGGCAGGCAGAACCGGGCTCTTCCTAAATGCTCATGAAAAACAAAGCAAGCGTGATGGAATAGAGCTGCAGCTACACCATGGCTAAAGTTCATTTACAGCAGCTCCCTATACGATTTATTATTATTGTTTAATTCTTAGGGTAAATTCAAGTGAAGGCACGTTAAGCTCGTTCTTTCTTCTGCCGTTTGCTCTGAAGAGTCAAACTTTTCTGAATCGGTGTACGAACTTGTCCGTCTGCAAAGCCAGCTCTTCACCTCACCAGCATCTGTGTTGTTTTTTTTTTTTTTTTTTTGAATGTCTAATAAAATGTCTTTGCATTACTGTAAATGAATCACATCCCGCTTTCCACAAATAACTCGCCGCCTTGCTTTGTGCGGTCGTGTTTTGAGATATTTATGTAAACCTAAGCTTCGTTCTTTCTCGGTGTCGGAACTTCTTCGTGTTGGTTGAAGAGAGGGGTTTTTTCAAAGGCTTCTTAAATTCTAGGGTGAACTACTCGCCTTTCTTAGTTTAATCTTGTGAAATGCTGCATCTTCTGAATGTTTCCTGCGTCTTTGCTTTTTTTCTCTCCGCGAGCAGGGTCTCTTCAGTTCAGTAGCGCTGAGGATTCTGCGTTTATACAAATGTACATTACTGAAATCTTTAAATCCGTAACATATTTCACGATCAAGAATGCACATGGCTCGATTTTATATATATATATATATAGATGGATATTCTAAATGTGTAATTTGCATAGTTAAAACTAGTTCTTCTTTTTCCTCCTTTTACTTTGGATTATTTGCAACTGGAACAGAGGTTCCCTTGGCAAAACCTGTGTGATGCCATGTTTTAAACCTTTTGTTGTTGCTTTTCAGTTAAAATGGAGGTCGCGTTCATCACCCCCCCCCCCCCCCCCCCCCCTTTAAGTGGTTTTATCTGAAAGTGTCGTATTTCTACTTGGCACCCCGCTGTTCTTGGAGTTGTACATTAAATGTAAAAAAAATACCTGGACTTTTTTTTTTTTTTTTTCTTTCTTTCATGTTGATATTGCACCTTAGCTTTGTAAACATTTATTTACCACCGAATGCCTTGATTTTCTTGTTTTCTTGAAATCAAATAATGACATAAACGCATCTTCGGCTAGCAACCCCCTTTGCATTTGTATAATTCTGTACATTTGAAATATTCCAGGAAAGGTTTCTTTATCCGGGATTTTAAAACTGCTTTTGTAACGGAGCAAACCTATAAATATTCTTTAAAATAAAAGAAAGATGACCTATTTCAACCGTGGTCTGTTTTTATGTATTTATTTTTTTATTTTTTTATTTAGAAACCTTATCAGAAGATCAGAGATCCTGAATCTGTTCCCCTAGTCGTCTGCGTTTTATTCAATGGTTTTGATCTACCCAGAATGCATGATTTATTCATCCAACCTGCCCTTTCTGTCACTGCTGCTCTTTACCTTTCAAATGGACGCGGCCTGAAAGTGCAAATAAAATCTTGCACGATGGTAAACATTCAGGCGTGGGTGTGTTTGTGGGTGTGCTCGCCACAGATCTGGGACAGGATTTAAAAAAAATAAATAAAAAATCACTGCAGTCACTTCGGACAGAGTGCTGTATAAAGTGCCATAGAAATGACCGCCAGCTCAGCATAAAATTAAGTTTAACTTGTCCAACTTTAGGTTTCATTAGAAATAATCCAACTCTTGAGTCAGCAAAATTGTATTTTAATGCTATCATCATGTCCTACTGCGTAACAAATGGGGCATCAGCCTGTAAGAAGCCACTAACGCTTACTGAAATAGTTCAGCTTTGAAAGTATTGAATAAAAAAACGTACCATCACTGTCAGATATTAAAAAAACATGAGTGCTTAAACTGGGACAACACTCTTAACCCTCAACAGGAGCTATTTATCCCTATATTTTGGGCACAATGTTATAACTTTTGGAAAATCAGCTCTAGTTTGAAATCTAAAATAGACAAGACCGACCAAATATGGTGGGTCCTTTTGATCTGCTCCCTAATTCAGGGGTCGCCACAGCAGGTCACTGCAGCTTGCACGCGTTTGGCAGAGTTTCTAAGCCGGGTCCCCTTCCTAAACGCAACCGTGTCAGACACGGGTCAAATCTAGGAAATGATGTTCTGAGGGCAGATCCTTTAAAATTCACTTTGAGATCAATAAAACCTTTATTCTAGTGCAAATTATTTGTTCCCCCTCATTAAGCAATCTTATAATGAGATGATAACTGCAAAGCAAATAAACATCTGTTGATTAATTTCAGATCCTTTTAAACACAATTTGGATTTGTGGTCCCATTTAATGAAATAGTTGATGGAATGGCGTTCTAATAAAAAAAAAATGGTAAAAATGTCCTCCAGCTTCGTCCTGTTCTTAAGAACCCAACATAGAGCGTTTGAAGGAGGCCCAGGGCCCTATTCATGAAAGAACCGCCACTTGTTGCGGTCACATCCTCCACGGCTCTCATGATACAAAGATTTGCTCTGATGACTCTCATGTCTTAGTGGCCTCCATGTACCAGGAAAGAAAAAAAAACACAATCGATCAACTGTTGGTATGATTGATCTGCTTTAGACCGCCTCTGTCTGTTCTGCATGGGGCTAATTCATTTTAACGACGCTTTGTTGTGCTCCCCCATATTCCTGTGACGTTTCCCCCCCCCCCCTCATCTGCCGATGTGTCTGAAATCCCGAAGCTGTCCTTTGAACGTGAACGCAGCGCAGCTTGTGATGAGAGAGGAGGAGGAGGATGGGGAGGAGGAGGAGGAAGGAGGAGCAGGGTTAAAAGGATCTCTGATGCCAGTTCTGCTGCAGTGTTGGATCCATCCGGGCGCCCAGCACCTGTTCTCCTCTCTTCTGCTGGAGAAGCGACGCAAGCTGGAGCCGGCGGTGCACCGCCCCCCGTCGCCGCCTCCGCCGCCGCCGCCGCCGGAGCAGCCGCAGCCGCAGCAGTTCCAGTGGAGCGGAGCGGAGCGGCAACCTCCGCCTTGGACCGACGAACTGGCGGAGATGTCCCGGCACATCTACACCCGACACGGGATAGGAGAAGGGCTGCAGAAGCCAGTGTTCCAGGTAGGAGCAGAAAACCCCCATTGGTGGTGGTGGTGGGGGGAAATGCGCTCATCTTTGCAGATATTTAATCAGAGCAGGACATCCTGTCTTTAAAAGTCCCTTGAAGTTTGGATTATTAATTAAAAAGCTGCACAGCGATAATATTCTAGCTTCTAAACCTGGACCTGACACTGAACCTATTTAAAAAAAAAAAAAAAAAAAGCACCCCCCACAGAATCTAAACTCATTTAACACTAGCATTACCAGGGTTTTCGACCTCCCCCCTGAAGTCCCGAAAGAGGGTCAAAAGACCCTGAGTCCAAACTGACGACTCTGGTGGCTCAAATTAGCATCCCTTGTTCAATTGTCAATAGGGCCATTGCCTGAGGAATCAGCAAGGGGGGAGGAGAGCCGAACTCACAAAAGCATTCCACACTTCTGTACTGTCAGGCCAGAAGGTACGTGTGAGTAGTCCATGTTAGGGGTGGGTGCGATCTATGATGGAGGCAGCTCTACAGTAGAAAACTAACCAAATTAGCAACACGGGTTGGCGTTCAAAGTTACTGCAGGACTATCATTGGATGGTGTTAAATAATAATAAAAAAAGACACATTTTACTGTAGGCATCCCGTGTTTACCTTACAAGTTTTCCTTGAAAATTAAGGAGCTGTTTGCTGATTTCATACATCAGAACACCCAAGAAAACAACTTTTATTTCATTAGATTATAATTGCACTGCATTTAACAAGGTCCCCTTTTTTTACTCTGACCAGTTTCCCTGTATCTAGTGAATATAGCATCCCCCAAAGAATAAAAGCAACCAACACTATCACTTTACAACTATTACCCTGCAGTGTGGATAAAACTAAATACTATAATAATAAACAATTGTTTGTTATTAGCAAAGTGCAGCATTTTTGGGATACAAAATCTCTAAAACCATCGTGTATGGTTTATTATGTATGTATGTTATATTATAAATCAACTAGCTGCTTCGGAGTCAGGGTAGAAAAATAAGCCTACTCTGTGCTACCATCACAAACAAGGTAGTTCTGAAAATTATTTTAGAGAAGGAGATGTTTGTCTGAGTGATACCCTGTCAGTTTAGGCTGATGACCATGTCCTGGTCATGTCTAAGTATGCCCCTCTCTTTCCGATTTCAATCGAACAATAACAAGCTTATTGTTTCAATCAAACAGTAAGTTTTGTGTTGACTAGAATTTAGTAATAAAGCAATTTTTTTTAATCTAGGATTGTCAGGCCCTGAATACAAATGCAGTCCACACTTTTTCAGATTTGCCTTTGAAAACCACTTTTTAAACCACAGATCCTTTTCTATTCACATTACAATTATGCACTAATTTGTACCAGTCAATGTCATAAAATACCAATGAAATACACTGATGTTTGTCATCATAATTTAACAAAATGCAAAACAGTTCAAGTAGTACGAATACCAAATTGTCCAAATTGCCATTGCCTCTTATACCTTTGTATATTTCTCATGCTGGAATTTCAGTCCTCTTGACTTAGACACAAATACTTCTGGTCATTGCTCACAGCTGTACCTGGCAGTTAGTAGGGAGTTAAGCTTCCCCCTTCCTTTGGTGCACCAGTAATGGCCTTATTTACAGAACAAAAGCGCCGGTTCACAACTGCTTATAGGATGCTAATTAAAATCCTTCAGGTCAGTCGACCCGTCTCTGGGCTCCAAAGGTAGAAATGTTAAATGACCCTTCTCTGGTAATTCTAGTGTTAAACTGTTCTGGCTGTAACTACAGGTAATTTCTTCATCACTTCTAACATCTCCCTAAGGAGAGGAGGGGGGGGGGGGGGGGGGGGGGGGGGGGGTTATCTGATGTATTAAGAAAGAAATGAAATTGGGTGCTCAATTATTAAACATTTCCGGATGGAACTCATTATAAGATGTATTAGGCTTGTTCAGATTGCTTTTTACATCTCAGCACAGCTGGCCTTTCTTTTTTTCCTTTCCTTTCTTTTTTTTTAGTGGCTCTGCCCCAGATCCGTATCGGTTCTGGAAAAGCTGTACGGGTGCATTTCACAATAAATAAAAAAAGTAAAAGAAATGACAACAACGCCAATCTTCTAAGCATTGGACTGTTTTGTCAATTGGACATCTATGATCCATTTGTGTTGGCTGGACAGGGCTTCACACCCAATAGTGTCTGCCCAGCGATTGTGAATTATGTTAGGATTGCTCCTTTGCTCTGCTGCTTTTCTGAGCTGTTTTTTTTTTCTTCTGTTTTTTTTTTTTTTTTTTTTTACTGGAGCTTTCCTAAAATCCTCTCTTGAGATCCCTGCGCAGCTTGCTGTGCAGATTGAGTGTTAGAAAATCTGAAAGCGTCCAGATGCTCTTTCCAGTCACCAGGGGAAGGGATGCCATAGACGGGCAGAGCTGGAAGCCCCCCCCCCCCCCCCCCCCCCCTCAGTTTCCTCAGGTGAGGCGTTACCTCATCACTCTTGAACAATCTGGGCATGAAAGAAAACAGGTCAGCTACACTATTGTGCCTTGCAAAAAGGATTCACACCCTTTCATCTCCTCCACGTTTTGTGACGTTGGGACCACAACCTGGTTTGTATCTTTTTGGGATTTTATGTAAAGGGCCAGCACAAAGCATAGCATGATCAAAAGGAACAGCCAAGAGGCCTGTGGGTAACTCTGGAGGAGCTGCAGAGATCCACAGCTACAGTGATACTGTTCTCTGAACAGTATCACTGGTCCTACAATCCATGAATCTGACTTTTTTTTTTTTTTTTTACTCTGGCAAAAACAAGACAGCCATTGATGAATGAAAAAAAGCCATAAAAAATGTAAAGGTCCTGATGAATCCGTGGCAAGACTTGAAACGTTCACAGAGGCTGTCTGTTCAATCTGAGCTTAAGCTGTAACAGCGTGTGGCGAATGGGCGCAGCGTTTAGTTCTAGATGTTAGTCCCTGATAGGGACGCAGCTGGAAAGACGTGGAGCTGTAATTGCCGTGAAAGATGTTCCTGCAAAATATTTAACGAGGGGCCCTCAGTGGAGTGGACCCTTTGTTCTGGTCTAAGACACCAAATCCCAATAAAATACTTGGAGGTTTGTGACAAAAGGTTAAATATCCAATAGGTGCAAGTCTCTGTATATCAGCCGATGCTATGCGCATAAAAAAATAAATAAATGTAGGCTGAAATTTTAGTGTGACTGATTGAGGGAGCCGTGAAGGACTGCCTCCATGTATCAGGACACCACAGAGGACGGACTAGATGGAGGCCAGAGGCTGTCCAGCCCCTGGGGGCGAGGTGTTGGTGTTAATGGGGTTGCTGACAAGAAGGTGCCCTTGGGTTTGTGCATGAGGAGAGAAAAAAAAAAAAGAAGATAATCAAAAGAAGTTTGGATTCAGCACATTTACCGATCACTGAGTGTTGCAATTTTCAGATCTCAGATTTCAGAGCTGTCCATTATGTCAGGCAGCAGACTATATAGACTATATAAGGAAAAATAAATAAACAAAGTGAAACTTTTTCTTCTGTCAGCCTTGTGGTTGCCACAAGCATCGTTACAAACAAAGCTACCAAAATCTGACTCTGTCGCATTTATTGTGTGTGCCTATTAAAACTTGTCTGCGTTCTCTTCTTCTGTGGTTTTGGCATGGCCAGGGTAACAGAGGGACGTACTCCAGACGCAGTCGCCTGAAGAGGTCAGACGGCAGCACCACATCCACCAGCTTCATTCTCAGACAGGTAGGCTGCTGGATTTCATTAGGAGGGTGCTGTCTTTGGTCGAGGGGGGGGGGGTCATTTCAGCGATTATTTTATGGTCTTCTGTAATTTATTACCCCCTTCTAAGTGTCTGTCACTCACTGCTTGTCCCTCCCCGCTAAATGTATCACAGCTGCTTAATAAATCTTCTGGGATTGTGTTCTGGTTCTTGGACGCGGCGCCCTGATCTGGGCCCACCTCTTCTTTCTGTACGCGCCCCTGAGAGGCTGCATCACGGGCCGCTAATTACAAAGTGATGGACACTTGTCTCTTCTGAAGCAGGAGCTGTTCATCTTTCATTGCTTTTGACCGTAGAGGTACCATTCAAGCTGCGTTCTAAAGCACTCCTCTTATGTCTTGTTTTTTTTGTTTTTTTCACCTTGTCGTGTCAGTCATGTCAGCATTCATTTACACAAAGGTTTGCAAATTTGGTTCATTTTCATCTTTCAATAAAAAAAAAAAAAAATTAATTGTCAGCTTGAGTCGGGCCTGGCACCACAAAGCTTCTGTGGTGGAGCGAGTTGAACGAGAGCTGGACTGACTGAACTTCAGGGATGATCGCAGTTAAAAAGACATTTCTTCCCTGACTGATTGATATTGTGGAGGGAGGGGAGAGTTGGACTTGGTTTAAGTTTAAAAAAAAAAAAAAAAACGCTTATTGTACAGCTAAGTACAAACATATAAATAAACACGTTATGCCAATGGTGTCCAAATGCTGGAGGTTTTTCCTTCCCGTTAAAGGGGAGTGTTCCTCTCCACTGACGCTTCATGCATGCTCAGTATGAGGGATTGCTGCAAAGCCATCAACAATGCAGACGACTGTCCACTGTGGCTCTACGCTTCTTCATGAGTGAAGGCTGCTTGTAAAGACTTGATGCAATCTACTGGGTTTCCTTAGATAGGAAATAATATGATTGAATTTGACTTTGGAAAGTGCCTTGAGATGACATGTTTCATGAATTGGTGAAATATAAATAAAATAAAATTGAATTGACACATGGGCCGAAATCATCAAGTCAAAAGTAGAAAATGGGCCATAAGATTGTCTTTCATGCCATAAAGTCGGAAAAAATTGTATGGTGTTTTTTTTTTTTTTTTTTTTTTAACCGTCTCAACAATAGATTAAGCATGCAATATTCTCACGTATTTATTTATACAGCGCTTTATAACAGCCAACAGACAGGCAAAGTGCTTTAAAAGAATAAAAAAGACAGATAAAACAAATAGACCAGATAAAGACTAAACATCAGTGAAGTATTTGAAGCCTTCCTGGATAAAAGTGTCTGATTTAAAAAGGCCCAGCGTTTGTGATTGAGCAGACATCCAGAAGGAGCTGGGTCCAGAGTCTGGGGAGCGCCACTGAGAGGGCCCAGTCACCCCAGTGTTTATATTTAGTTCTCTGAACAATAAAGAACGGGGACAATGACCTCAGGGGATGTTTAGCAAAAGTATGTATGAGTCATTGCAGATTCAAAACTTAAAAAAAAAAGTGCTTAATGTTTTCTCTTTTAAAAGCATGGATTTCAGTTTGGAAATGCTTTAAGGCTTTATTCCTTAAAAAAAAAAAAAAAAAAAAAAAGAATTTAGTCTGTTCTCAGCAATAAGAAGAGGTTTTGGGTAAAACTCACCAAGTGGATGGGGTCCCATTTATGAAAGAAAATACAAAAAGCAAGGTTTATGAGTAAGATGATTTTAATTTATTTGCAGTAATTTTACCCTAGTTTACCTAGTCCATCTTCATCAACCACCTACGGTGGCGTGCCGAAATTATTCTTGTTTCATGGTTGGGGGCCGCACAAAATCACTCAAGGTACCACAAATGGCCCCTGGACTCTGGACTCCGCTGTTTTAGTGGCTCTACCTGATTTTGATTTTGTTTTGGGTTCATTTGCGTCAGCAACGGCAGACAGATCAGTGGACCTTTCTGTTAAAGGATCTCAGTGTCTGACTCAGACTTCTGTAGCAAATGTCTGGGCTTGGTTTCCATAATCCTTTTGACGTGCTGCTATCCATTTTACTTAGTCTATTATATAAGAGCTAGAATATAGATCTTACATTCCAGTTTTCTTTTCCCATGAATAAGTTTTGGAAAGAGTCTGGAAATGTACCCCATTTTAATCTGAGCTGTAAAATAAGAAGTCAGTGAGTCTGAGTCAGTTCTGATTATTCTGAACTGCTCCCCTCCTGAAACTGATGCAACGAAACGGTTGCAGATTATTAGTAATAGTAATATCATCTTTATTGTCATGGAAACATACATTGAAACATACATTACAACCGAAATTTGTTCTCTGCTTTTAACCCATTAGCAGGTAATGTTCAACCACCGGAGAAGTAAGGTCATGTGGGAAGCAGCAATCTAAAAACTGTTTTTCAGTGATTTAAAAACAAGTTCCCTGCCATTTTCTGGGACAGGAACCTTGTTAGAGTGAAGAGGTCTGAACTGGAGTGAAATGCATTTCAAATCCCTTTTTAGACGTTCTTCCTGCACAAGTTTGGAAAGATGTGCCAACAGCAGAGCAGGGCAGGGCACGAGTTTCATCTCCTCCTTAGGTTTCCATCCATCGTTTCATGGCGTGGAACGGCTCCCTCCTCTGACGGCAGGTCAGGGAATCGCTTTAACGTGGGCTGGTCCGTTTCTGGGACGTCAGCCTCGGCGGCCTTCTTCTAACCTGACTCTCGCCAGATGGATGTCGCTCCGCCTAGCTTCACTCACATCCATCTGGGACCTCTCCCATAGAGAGTGATTTCTTCAACCAATTTTATTGTCCAGCCAATCAGGACGCAGGACTGGAGTTTCATGGATGTGAAGTAGTGGAGACGCGACCATGATGTGAGACTGTTTTGATGGCAATGGCGGCTCATTGAGGAAGGAAGCGTTAACATTGATGCTGCTATTTCTTCCGTGTTGTCCAATCTACCTAATATTGTTTCATTAAAAGAACATCAGAGAACGGCTCTGAAGACTTTTGTTGGTGGAAACCATGTTTTCGCCCTTCTCCCGACCGGATTTGGCAAGTTTTGTTTTCAGGGGCGCATCCGTGGCGGAGCGGTTAGCGGTTAGCACGAAACATGTTAGGAGGCCTTTAGTCCTCAACGCGGTCGGCCCGGGATCGACCTCGACCCACGGCACTTTGCCGCCTGTCGTCCCTCTCTTCCTGTCAGCTCACTGTCAATAAAACGCGTGCCAATAGAGCCACAAACACATTTAAAAAAAAAAAAAAGTTTTGTTTTTTCTTGCGTCGCTCTCATCAGCGTCACGGGTTAGCTTCGGTGTGAGTGGTTGAAATAGCACGTCGATAAAGATGACAGACAAGTGGCTTATCCAATCATGTGCAAGAAGTTTTGATAAGGCCCAGCCTTCAATAAAGGCAATTCCTATGGAGAGGTCCCAGATGGATGTGAGTGGAGCTAGGCGGAGCGAAATACATCTGGCGAGAGTCAGGTTAGCCTTCTTCAGCTCAGGGAGTCAAAATGGTGTTAACCCGGAGAATCAGGCTGCTGGGCTGCTTTGTAAACGTCCACCAATCATGTATTATTCACAAAGGCTGGTGTGTTTGAATGCAGGGGCTGCCTTCTTTAGGCTCGCAACAATGAAACAAATTCAAACCGACCTTCTGAGTGAAACCCCTCCTATAATTAAGACAACATAAGGGACTTAGACAGTTTTGTTTGTCTAGCTTTATATTCCCCAGCCCTCCTCTATTATGCCCGATTCTGCCTTTTAACACGTTGTCATAAACTTTCTTTATATGAAACATAAGATAATATGGCAACGGATTGTGAGAAGTATTGATTAGAGCATGTGTTCTCGCTGCTGGGTAATTGGGTAGTGGGGTTCCTGCAGCGGGGCATCCACAGGAAGGTGGGACGTGTGAGCTGTAGCAGAAGAAGTCGGACAGAGAGAGAAACCACAAAGTGGACACCTGAATCAAAAGTCAGCGAGGAGGACGGAGAGCCCTCGCTGATTCCTGCAAAACACCCCCGCCGGGATCTGTGTCATCATCGGCGCGTTCGTCATCAGGTGAGAAGAGGAGCGAGTGGGCTCTCTTTGATTCCCTCGGGTATCCATAGTAACAGTCCACCTCCGACAACAGAGGTCAGTCCCAGAAGGTTGGCGCTAAGCAAACTACACCTCCTCCCTTTCACAACGAAACGCGGACATTCACACTGGATACTCTGCCGTGTGAGGAGGAGGGGGAAACTTCTAACCGCTGACTCACCTCTGATTTAGCTCAGTCCCCAACGTCCCCCCCCCCCCACCCCCCCCACACACACCCCCCTGTCCCCTGAAAGCACCAATGTCCCTGTTTTTACAGGGGGCTTCCTCAGGCTGCAGACCAGGTTTTGGCCGGCTAGGTGGTGCCGCACTTAGGGAATTAAGAGGACGCCAGTTTGCTTCATGGGTCACTTGGGTTAAGATGGAACCATTGTAATAATAAAAAAAAAGTTTTTAATTTAAGCGTATGTATTTCATGGACAAGTATAGTAATAATTATTTTGAACAATATCCCTGATATCACAATTATGACCTCTTAAAAAAACAGTAATTTTTTTTTTTTTTTTTTTTTTTTTTTTTACTCTCTCAGGTGGATTAGAGTTTTTAGAAGCATCGTGTTAATAATCCACGATTTTCTCTTCCCCTGGGGGAATATGATGTCACACTGGACTTTGAATTCCCCTGCATTGTTTACATTTAAATTGTTTACATAAATCGCTGCTGCATCTTTATCCTGAAATTTACTGCAATTTACTGTGGTTTTTCGAGCTGTATGCAAACGAAATTTCGTTCTGTACGCACTTTGTGCATACAAAATGACAATAAAGTTGTCTAAGTCTAAGTCTAAGTCTACAAAAAAAAAAAGCAAAAAAAAAAAAACACTTCTCCAAAACTCACATTGGACAGTAACGTAAACCCCTGCTATTTCTTTATATTCCAACTTTAACTGGATCCGAGTGCTTTGGTCAAGTTTTGCTTTGCTCCAGCCCACTCTTATTTACAGAATTGTTTTGAGAATGAATGCCGTGTTTAAGGTCATGCCAGAGACGCCTAATTTATATCAAGTCTGGACTTTGACTAGGCCACTCCATAGCCTTCACAACCAGAAGAGACATCCTCACCGTCCTGCTTCATAACCTAATTGAGCCGGACATTACCTTTAAGGGTTTTTTTTTGCTGCAGAGCGGACTTCATGGTTCCATCAATCACGCCAAGCAGACTGCTGAAGTGACAGCAGCCTCAGGCAATCATACCACCACCGCCATGTTTGCTGTGTTAGGAGGTACAGCTTCCAAAAAAAAATAATAATAAAAAATCCACTCCTGACCGAGCAGTACACAGAATATTTTCTCTCAAAAGTCTTGGGGATCATCAAGGTCTTTTTTGCAAAAAATGAGGTGTACCTTTGTATTTTATTTTTCATCAGCAGCTGTTTTTACCATTACGTTTTTCCATGGACGGCATTTTAGGCCCGTCTCTTCCTCAGTGTTTAATAATCATCACTGACCTTACGTGAGGTAAAAGAGGCCTTTGGTCTAAGATGCTGCGTTAGATGTTGCTTCATGCGTGCTCCATTTGTGGAGTAAACATGGATTCTCTCTGCGGTTCGCTGAAGTCCCACGGCCTTGGAAATGGCTTTGTAACACCATCAGCTAATTTGTTGCTTAAAGTTCTTCAGACTGGGACACAGTGAGATCTTTTAGCCCCACTTCATGGTATCACACCAATCAATTTTAGTGATTTCTTGATTCTAAAGCTCGGGCAGTAATCAGTAATGCGGTTAATCACACTTAATTTAACAACAGGGGACAATTACTTTTTTCTCAGGGCCTGGTTGGTTCGGGTGAACAAATGAAGCCATTTATGAGAACTGCGGCTTGATTTTGCTCCTCTTTGATTAAACTCCGCGTCAGATCTGAAAAGTTGTTTTGATTACCTGAAATAAAAGCAAAAGCAGAAGAAGTCTGGAAAGGTGTTACATCGGTTCTTTGGTTGGACCACCTACTGAATCGGCTGTAGTTTACACTTTTGGAGATCAGGTCTTTGTGACACCTTCTTTTGTTTCTCTTATTTTGTTTGACCAGAAAAAAACCCCCAAAAAACCTCAGGGATCGGCTGTGCATCGTGGCCTACACCAGTTCTGTTTCCTGGCACCGCAAATTGTTGCAAGTGAGAAGCACAACAGAAATCACATTGTCTTAGTTAAAACTCTACATTTATCATATTAATAGCAACGTCCTGTTTATGTATCTACAGCAGTTTTATTCAATACCAAGCATTTAGATTTTCTCTTTAATCCTCCTCTTTGTTTTTAAATGCTTCTTCGGTGGTGGGTCTCCCTTCACTGCAAAAACGACACTAAAATTAAGTAGAATTTTCTTAAACTGAGTGCATTTGTCCTTGATTTGAGCAGGCAAATAAGATGATTTGCCAGTGGAATAAGATTTTTTGCACTTAATATAGGAACAACTCATCTCCGTCATCTTATTTCAAGTGCAGTTTATCTAATTATCTTATTTTAGGGATCAAAATACTCGTTCCATTGGCAGATCATCTTATTTGCGTGCTCAACTCAAGGACAAATGCACTAAGTTCAAGAAAATGTGACTTATTTTTAGTTCCGTTTTTGCAGTGTTCCTGGTGAACGCAGACGCCCTTTAAAACAATCTTGGTCCAGTTTCTCCACGAACTAGAGACGTGGTTTGCGACATATTAAGCAGAGTAAAAGGGAATGACCGTTTGAAAGATCTGAAAATAAACAGCTTTATAAACAGAAATAAAAAAAAAAAAAAAGAATAAAATGTCTGAGCATTTGCCTCTGATTGGGCGATATACAGGACAACATGCAGTCTGGACTCTCAGTGTGTTGTGTTCCCATATCGGTGGACCGTAGAGCCCTGTGGCTGCTCTGCTGACACAGACAGATGCCGCTGTGGGTTGCTGGTGTGCAGATATGGGATCAGTTTCTGGGCCAGCCTCTGGGCTCCTTGAAAAGAGGACACAGCAGCAGATGCTCGCCGTAGAGTAATCCCAAGCTGCAGCACCAAAAATGGCACACGTAACCTTTTGCTCGTCTTCAACCTTTTAACGTTTGTTTGCTGAGTTTGGGAGCTAAATGTTTCTATCCCACCCTCTCCCCCCAGTGTTTTTTTTTAATTGATCTATTTTTATTATTTTTGTAGATTAGAGAGCAGGTTCTTATTTATTTTAGTTTTTTTTTACCCCAGCCCCTGTAGAGATCCGTATAAAACCCTTAAAATGAATCCGTCTTTAACTACAACAGCATGATCTCACAAAGGAGCGCGGG